>NC_090323.1:260141334-260446315 GCF_040869045.1 Eurosta solidaginis | reverse complement strand
TTATTAAGTTATATTTGTTCGCAAACTAATTAAGTAATATATTGTATACTGCCATAAAACCGGATTAAATACGGAGAAGCACACATATCCCACCTATTAAGTTATATTTGTTCGCAAACTAATTAAGTGATATATTGTACACTGCCATAAAACCAGTTTAAATATGGAGAAGCACAGATATCCCACTTATTAAGTTATATTTGTTCGCAAACTAATTAAGTAATATATTGTATACTGCCATAAAACCGGATTAAATACGGAAAAGCACACATACCCCACTTATTAATTTATATTTGTTCGCAAACTAATTAAGTGATCTACTGTATACTGCAATAAAACCAAATTAAATACGGAAAAGCAAAATAATTAAGTGATCTATTGTATACTGCAATAAAACCAGATTAAATACGGAAAAGCACACATACCCCACTTATTAAGTTATATTTGTTCGCAAACTAATTAAGTGATATATTGTATACTGCAATAAAACCAGATTAAATACGGAAAAGCACACATACCCCACTTATTAAGTTATATTTGTTCGCAAACTAATTAAGTGATCTATTGTATACTGCAATAAAACCAGATTAAATACGGAAAAGCACACATACCCCACTTATTAAGTTATATTTGTTCGCAAACTAATTAAGTGATATATTGTATACTGCAATAAAACCAGATTAATTACGGAAAAGCACACATACCCCACTTATTAAGTTATATTTGTTCGCAAACTAATTAAGTGATATATTGTATACTGCCATAAAACCAGATTAAATATGGAGAAGCACAGATATCCCACTTATTAAGTTATATTTGTTCGCAAACTAATTAAGTAATATATTGTATACTGCCATAAAACCGGATTAAATACGGAGAAGCACACATACCCCACTTATTAAGTTATATTTGTTCGCAAACTAATTAAGTAATATATTGTATACTGCCATAAAACCGGATTAAATACGGAGAAGCACACATATCCCACCTATTAAGTTATATTTGTTCGCAAACTAATTAAGTGATATATTGTATACTGCAATAAAACCAGATTAATTACGGAAAAGCACACATACCCCACTTATTAAGTTATATTTGTTCGCAAACTAATTAAGTGATATATTGTATACTGCCATAAAACCAGATTAAATATGGAGAAGCACAGATATCCCACTTATTAAGTTATATTTGTTCGCAAACTAATTAAGTAATATATTGTATACTGCCATAAAACCGGATTAAATACGGAGAAGCACACATACCCCACTTATTAAGTTATATTTGTTCGCAAACTAATTAAGTAATATATTGTATACTGCCATAAAACCGGATTAAATACGGAGAAGCACACATATCCCACCTATTAAGTTATATTTGTTCGCAAACTAATTAAGTGATATATTGTACACTGCCATAAAACCAGTTTAAATATGGAGAAGCACAGATATCCCACTTATTAAGTTATATTTGTTCGCAAACTAATTAAGTAATATATTGTATACTGCCATAAAACCGGATTAAATACGGAGAAGCACACATACCCCACTTATTAAGTTATATTTGTTCGCAAACTAATTAAGTAATATATTGTATACTGCCATAAAACCAGATTAAATACGGAGAAGCACACATACCCCACTTATTAAGTTATATTTGTTCGCAAACTAATTAAGTGATATATTGTATACTGCCATAAAACCAGTTTAAATATGGAGAAGCACACATATCCCACTTAATAAGTTATTTTTGTTCGCAAACTAATTAGGTAATATATTGTATACTGCCAAAAACCAGATTAAATACGGAGAAGCACACATACCCCACTTATTAAGTTATATTTGTTCGCAAACTAATTAAGTGATCTACTGTATACTGCAATAAAACCAAATTAAATACGGAAAAGCAAAATAATTAAGTGACCTATTGTATACTGCAATAAAACCAGATTAAATACGGAAAAGCACACATACCCCACTTATTAAGTTATATTTGTTCGCAAACTAATTAAAAGATATATTGTATACTGCCATAAAACCAGATTAAATACGGAGAAGCACACATACCCCACTTATTAATTTATATTTGTTCGCAAACTAATTAAGTGATCTACTGTATACTGCAATAAAACCAAATTAAATACGGAAAAGCAAAATAATTAAGTGATCTATTGTATACTGCAATAAAACCAGATTAAATACGGAAAAGCACACATACCCCACTTATTAAGTTATATTTATTCGCAAACTAATTAAGTGATATATTTTATACTGCCATAAAACCAGATTAAATACGGAAAAGCACACATACCCCACTTATTAATTTATATTTGTTCGCAAACTAATTAAGTGATCTACTGTATACTGCAATAAAACCAAATTAAATACGGAAAAGCAAAATAATTAAGTGATCTATTGTATACTGCACTAAAACCAGATTAAATACGGAAAAGCACACATACCCCACTTATTAAGTTATATTTATTCGCAAACTAATTAAGTGATATATTTTATACTGCCATAAAACCAGATTAAATACGGAGAAGCACACATACCCCACTTATTAATTTATATTTGTTCGCAAACTAATTAAGTGATCTACTGTATACTGCAATAAAACCAAATTAAATACGGAAAAGCAAAATAATTAAGTGATCTATTGTATACTGCAATAAAACCAGATTAAATACAGAAAAGCACACATACCCCACTTATTAAGTTATATTTATTCGCAAACTAATTAAGTGATATATTTTATACTGCCATAAAACCAGATTAAATACGGAAAAGCACACATACCCCACTTATTAATTTATATTTGTTCGCAAACTAATTAAGTGATATATTGTATACTGCCATAAAACCAGATTAAATACGGAGAAGCACACATACCCCACTTATTAATTTATATTTGTTCGCAAACTAATTAAGTGATCTACTGTATACTGCAATAAAACCAAATTAAATACGGAAAAGCAAAATAATTAAGTGATCTATTGTATACTGCAATACAACCAGATTAAATACGGAAAAGCACACATACCCCACTTATTAAGTTAAATTTGTTCGGAAACTAATTAAGTGATATATTGTATACTGCCCTAAAACCAGATTAAATATGGAGAAGCACACATATCCCACTTATTAAGTTATATTTGTTCGCAAACTAATTAAGTAATATATTGTATACTGCAATACAACCGGATTAAATACGGAAAAGCACACATACCCCACTTATTAAGTTAAATTTGTTCGCAAACTAATTAAGTGATATATTGTATACTGCCATAAAACAAGATTAAATATGGAGAAGCACACATATCCCACTTATTAAGTTATATTTGTTCGCAAACTAATTAAGTAATATATTGTATACTGCCATAAAACCAGATTAAATACGGAGAAGCACACATACCCCACTTATTAAGTTATATTTGTTCGCAAACTAATTAAGTGATATATTGTATACTGCCATAAAACCGGATTAAATACGGAGAAGCACACATACCCCACTTATTAAGTTATATTTGTTCGCAAACTAATTAAGTAATATATTGTATACTGCCATAAAACCAGTTTAAATATGGAGAAGCACAGATATCCCACTTATTAAGTTATATTTGTTCGCAAACTAATTAAGTAATATATTGTATACTGCCATAAAACCGGATTAAATACGGAGAAGCACACATACCCCACTTATGAAGTTATATTTGTTCGCAAACTAATTAAGTAATATATTGTATACTGCCATAAAACCAGATTAAATACGGAGAAGCACACATACCCCACTTATTAAGTTATATTTGTTCGCAAACTAATTAAGTGATATATTGTATACTGCCATAAAACCAGTTTAAATATGGAGAAGCACACATATCCCACTTAATAAGTTATTTTTGTTCGCAAACTAATTAGGTAATATATTGTATACTGCCAAAAACCAGATTAAATACGGAGAAGCACACATACCCCACTTATTAAGTTATATTTGTTCGCAAACTAATTAAGTGATCTACTGTATACTGCAATAAAACCAAATTAAATACGGAAAAGCAAAATAATTAAGTGACCTATTGTATACTGCAATAAAACCAGATTAAATACGGAAAAGCACACATACCCCACTTATTAAGTTATATTTGTTCGCAAACTAATTAAGTGATATATTGTATACTGCCATAAAACCAGATTAAATACGGAGAAGCACACATACCCCACTTATTAATTTATATTTGTTCGCAAACTAATTAAGTGATCTACTGTATACTGCAATAAAACCAAATTAAATACGGAAAAGCAAAATAATTAAGTGATCTATTGTATACTGCAATAAAACCAGATTAAATACGGAAAAGCACACATACCCCACTTATTAAGTTATATTTATTCGCAAACTAATTAAGTGATATATTTTATACTGCCATAAAACCAGATTAAATACGGAAAAGCACACATACCCCACTTATTAATTTATATTTGTTCGCAAACTAATTAAGTGATCTACTGTATACTGCAATAAAACCAAATTAAATACGGAAAAGCAAAATAATTAAGTGATCTATTGTATACTGCAATAAAACCAGATTAAATACGGAAAAGCACACATACCCCACTTATTAAGTTATATTTATTCGCAAACTAATTAAGTGATATATTTTATACTGCCATAAAACCAGATTAAATACGGAGAAGCACACATACCCCACTTATTAATTTATATTTGTTCGCAAACTAATTAAGTGATCTACTGTATACTGCAATAAAACCAAATTAAATACGGAAAAGCAAAATAATTAAGTGATCTATTGTATACTGCAATAAAACCAGATTAAATACGGAAAAGCACACATACCCCACTTATTAAGTTATATTTATTCGCAAACTAATTAAGTGATATATTTTATACTGCCATAAAACCAGATTAAATACGGAAAAGCACACATACCCCACTTATTAATTTATATTTGTTCGCAAACTAATTAAGTGATATATTGTATACTGCCATAAAACCAGATTAAATACGGAGAAGCACACATACCCCACTTATTAATTTATATTTGTTCGCAAACTAATTAAGTGATCTACTGTATACTGCAATAAAACCAAATTAAATACGGAAAAGCAAAATAATTAAGTGATCTATTGTATACTGCAATACAACCAGATTAAATACGGAAAAGCACACATACCCCACTTATTAAGTTAAATTTGTTCGGAAACTAATTAAGTGATATATTGTATACTGCCCTAAAACCAGATTAAATATGGAGAAGCACACATATCCCACTTATTAAGTTATATTTGTTCGCAAACTAATTAAGTAATATATTGTATACTGCAATACAACCGGATTAAATACGGAAAAGCACACATACCCCACTTATTAAGTTAAATTTGTTCGCAAACTAATTAAGTGATATATTGTATACTGCCATAAAACAAGATTAAATATGGAGAAGCACACATATCCCACTTATTAAGTTATATTTGTTCGCAAACTAATTAAGTAATATATTGTATACTGCCAAAAAACCAGATTAAATACAGAGAAGCACACATATCCCACTTATTAAGTTATTTTTGTTCGCAAACTAATTAAGTAATATATTGTATACTGCCAAAAAACCAGATTAAATATGGAGAAGCACACATATCCCACTTATTAATTTATATTTGTTCGCAAACTTATTAAGTGATCTACTGTATACTGCAATAAAACCAAATTAAATACGGAAAAGCAAAATAATTAAGTGATCTATTGTATACTGCAATAAAACCAGATTAAATAATTAAGTGATCTATTGTATACTGCAATAAAACCAGATTAAATACGGAAAAGCACACATACCCCACTTATTAAGTTATATTTGTTCGCAAACTAATTAAGTGATATATTGTATACTGCAATAAAACCAGATTAATTACGGAAAAGCACACATACCCCACTTATTAAGTTATATTTGTTCGCAAACTAATTAAGTGATATATTGTATACTGCCATAAAACCAGATTAAATATGGAGAAGCACACATATCCCACCTATTAAGTTATATTTGTTCGCAAACTAATTAAGTAATATATTGTATACTGCAATACAACCGGATTAAATACGGAAAAGCACACATACCCCACTTATTAAGTTATATTTGTTCGCAAACTAGGTTAGGTTAGGTTAGGTTGGGGTGGCTGCCCGAGGGCACACTTAGGCCAGTAGTACTAGGCCCGTTGTGATACCACGAAAAACACCGTTACCTCTCCTCTTCGAACCATTTTGAGGACCTGATGAAATCTACCAGGTCCTTGACGTCATGCTCCACAACCTGACTCATAGTATCAAGAAATGGAGCTCCCAGAAAGCGCTGCCGTGCTCCGCTTAGCGCTGGGCAGTTGCAAATGAGGTGAACCACCGTTTCCTCCTCCTCATCTTCTTTACAACTCCTACAGCACCGACGATAAGGCGCTCCTAGCCTTTCTGCATGCCTACCTATGAGGCAATGACCCGTTAGTGCCCCTACAAGTGTGGAAATTGTATCCCTTCTTAGGTTGTAAACGTGACGGGACCTTTTAGGATCCCATTTAGGCCAGGTTTCTTTCGACGTTCGACATCCCGGTGTTTGTAGCCATCTTTCGTCGGCTTGACGGTAGATGTGCTCTTTTAGCATTAGCTTGCATGTGGACAGGGGCATACCTAAGCGTTCTTGTCCAGGAAGAACCTGCTTGGTTGTACCCTGCCTAGCGAGTTCATCTGCAATACAGTTTCCCTCGATATCCCTATGTCCAGGGACCCATGTGAGGTGTACACGGTTCTGTTGAGCCATCTCTTGAAGAGATCGGCGACAGTTTAGTGCTAGTTCAGAATTGAACGAGTGGGAGCCCAGGGATTTTATGGCAGCTTGGCTGTCGCTGAAGATAAAAATTTCTTTGCCGACAATGTATGTCCCTATCCTAGCTGCGGCTTCCATTATGGCTGCAACTTCTGCCTGGAATACACTGCAGTGGTCGGGTAGTCTGAATGAGAGCTGGAGGTCAAGGTCCCTTGAGTATACTCCACCCCCAACTCTCCCGTTTAGCTTGGAGCCGTCCGTGTATATGGAAATGCTGTTGCCCATAGCAAGGCACTTGTCCGACTCCGTCCAGTCATCCCTGCTGGGTATGTTTATCTTAAAGTTGGTTTCCGCAACTGTTGTGGTCGCACAGCGATCCGTGCTAGGAGGGAGAAAACTGTATTTGTTTAGTATACTTGAGTGTCCTGTGGTACTGTTGTTCCAGCACGACAACTCCCTTAGACGCAGGGCTGACGTTGCCGCTGCTCGATGACCAGCCAGATCCAGTGGAAAGATGTCAAGAATGACCTGAAGAGCTTCGCTAGGCGTTGTTCTTAGAGCCCCGCTTATGCTTATCATGCTGGATCTGTGGACTTTACCCAACAAGTTTAGGTTTGACGCCTTGCTCAAGGCTGGCCACCATACGACTACTCCATACAGCAGTATGGGTCTGATAATCGCGGTATAAATCCATCTGCATATGTTGGGGGTGAGTCCCCATTTTTTGCCAATGGCTCTTTTACACGTATATAATGCAATGTACGCTTTCTTTTGTCGCTGGATAACGTTGTCCTTCCAGTTCAGCTTTTTGTCTAAAACTACGCCTAAAAATTTGGCTTTATCTGCCAGGCTTAGGCGCACCCCGTTTAGTTCAGGTAGGTTCGCAAACTAATTAAGTAATATATTGTATACTGCCATAAAACCGGATTAAATACGGAGAAGCACACATACCCCACTTATTAAGTTATATTTGTTCGCAAACTAATTAAGTAATATATTGTATACTGCCATAAAACCAGATTAAATACGGAGAAGCACACATACCCCACTTATTAAGTTATATTTGTTCGCAAACTAATTAAGTGATATATTGTACACTGCCATAAAACCAGTTTAAATATGGAGAAGCACAGATATCCCACTTATTAAGTTATATTTGTTCGCAAACTAATTAAGTAATATATTGTATACTGCCATAAAACCGGATTAAATACGGAGAAGCACACATACCCCACTTATTAAGTTATATTTGTTCGCAAACTAATTAAGTAATATATTGTATACTGCCATAAAACCGGATTAATTACGGAAAAGCACACATACCCCACTTATTAAGTTATATTTGTTCGCAAACTAATTAAGTGATATATTGTATACTGCCATAAAACCAGATTAAATATGGAGAAGCACACATATCCCACCTATTAAGTTATATTTGTTCGCAAACTAATTAAGTAATATATTGTATACTGCAATACAACCGGATTAAATACGGAAAAGCACACATACCCCACTTATTAAGTTATATTTGTTCGCAAACTAATTAAGTAATATATTGTATACTGCCATAAAACCGGATTAAATACGGAGAAGCACACATACCCCACTTATTAAGTTATATTTGTTCGCAAACTAATTAAGTAATATATTGTATACTGCCATAAAACCAGATTAAATACGGAGAAGCACACATACCCCACTTATTAAGTTATATTTGTTCGCAAACTAATTAAGTGATATATTGTACACTGCCATAAAACCAGTTTAAATATGGAGAAGCACAGATATCCCACTTATTAAGTTATATTTGTTCGCAAACTAATTAAGTAATATATTGTATACTGCCATAAAACCGGATTAATTACGGAAAAGCACACATACCCCACTTATTAAGTTATATTTGTTCGCAAACTAATTAAGTGATATATTGTATACTGCCATAAAACCAGATTAAATATGGAGAAGCACACATATCCCACCTATTAAGTTATATTTGTTCGCAAACTAATTAAGTAATATATTGTATACTGCAATACAACCGGATTAAATACGGAAAAGCACACATACCCCACTTATTAAGTTATATTTGTTCGCAAACTAATTAAGTAATATATTGTATACTGCCATAAAACCGGATTAAATACGGAGAAGCACACATACCCCACTTATTAAGTTATATTTGTTCGCAAACTAATTAAGTAATATATTGTATACTGCCATAAAACCAGATTAAATACGGAGAAGCACACATACCCCACTTATTAAGTTATATTTGTTCGCAAACTAATTAAGTGATATATTGTACACTGCCATAAAACCAGTTTAAATATGGAGAAGCACAGATATCCCACTTATTAAGTTATATTTGTTCGCAAACTAATTAAGTAATATATTGTATACTGCCATAAAACCGGATTAAATACGGAGAAGCACACATACCCCACTTATTAAGTTATATTTGTTCGCAAACTAATTAAGTAATATATTGTATACTGCCATAAAACCAGATTAAATACGGAGAAGCACACATACCCCACTTATTAAGTTATATTTGTTCGCAAACTAATTAAGTGATATATTGTATACTGCCATAAAACCAGTTTAAATATGGAGAAGCACACATATCCCACTTAATAAGTTATTTTTGTTCGCAAACTAATTAGGTAATATATTGTATACTGCCAAAAACCAGATTAAATACGGAGAAGCACACATACCCCACTTATTAAGTTATATTTGTTCGCAAACTAATTAAGTGATCTACTGTATACTGCAATAAAACCAAATTAAATACGGAAAAGCAAAATAATTAAGTGACCTATTGTATACTGCAATAAAACCAGATTAAATACGGAAAAGCACACATACCCCACTTATTAAGTTATATTTGTTCGCAAACTAATTAAGTGATATATTGTATACTGCCATAAAACCAGATTAAATACGGAGAAGCACACATACCCCACTTATTAATTTATATTTGTTCGCAAACTAATTAAGTGATCTACTGTATACTGCAATAAAACCAAATTAAATACGGAAAAGCAAAATAATTAAGTGATCTATTGTATACTGCAATAAAACCAGATTAAATACGGAAAAGCACACATACCCCACTTATTAAGTTATATTTATTCGCAAACTAATTAAGTGATATATTTTATACTGCCATAAAACCAGATTAAATACGGAAAAGCACACATACCCCACTTATTAATTTATATTTGTTCGCAAACTAATTAAGTGATCTACTGTATACTGCAATAAAACCAAATTAAATACGGAAAAGCAAAATAATTAAGTGATCTATTTTATACTGCAATAAAACCAGATTAAATACGGAAAAGCACACATACCCCACTTATTAAGTTATATTTATTCGCAAACTAATTAAGTGATATATTTTATACTGCCATAAAACCAGATTAAATACGGAGAAGCACACATACCCCACTTATTAATTTATATTTGTTCGCAAACTAATTAAGTGATCTACTGTATACTGCAATAAAACCAAATTAAATACGGAAAAGCAAAATAATTAAGTGATCTATTGTATACTGCAATAAAACCAGATTAAATACGGAAAAGCACACATACCCCACTTATTAAGTTATATTTATTCGCAATCTAATTAAGTGATATATTTTATACTGCCATAAAACCAGATTAAATACGGAAAAGCACACATACCCCACTTATTAATTTATATTTGTTCGCAAACTAATTAAGTGATATATTGTATACTGCCATAAAACCAGATTAAATACGGAGAAGCACACATACCCCACTTATTAATTTATATTTGTTCGCAAACTAATTAAGTGATCTACTGTATACTGCAATAAAACCAAATTAAATACGGAAAAGCAAAATAATTAAGTGATCTATTGTATACTGCAATACAACCAGATTAAATACGGAAAAGCACACATACCCCACTTATTAAGTTAAATTTGTTCGGAAACTAATTAAGTGATATATTGTATACTGCCCTAAAACCAGATTAAATATGGAGAAGCACACATATCCCACTTATTAAGTTATATTTGTTCGCAAACTAATTAAGTAATATATTGTATACTGCAATACAACCGGATTAAATACGGAAAAGCACACATACCCCACTTATTAAGTTAAATTTGTTCGCAAACTAATTAAGTGATATATTGTATACTGCCATAAAACAAGATTAAATATGGAGAAGCACACATATCCCACTTATTAAGTTATATTTGTTCGCAAACTAATTAAGTAATATATTGTATACTGCCATAAAACCAGATTAAATACGGAGAAGCACACATACCCCACTTATTAAGTTCTATTTGTTCGCAAACTAATTAAGTGATATATTGTATACTGCCATAAAACCAGATTAAATACGGAGAAGCACACATATCCCACTTATTAAGTTATTTTTGTTCGCAAACTAATTAAGTAATATATTGTATACTGCCAAAAAACCAGATTAAATACAGAGAAGCACACATACCCCACTTATTAAGTTATATTTTGTTCGCAAACTAATTAAGTAATATATTGTATACTGCCATAAAACCAGATTAAATACAGCACACATACCCCACTTATTAATTTATATTTGTTCGCAAACTTATTAAGTGATCTACTGTATACTGCAATAAAACCAAATTAAATACGGAAAAGCAAAATAATTAAGTGATCTATTGTATACTGCAATAAAACCAGATTAAATACGGAAAAGCACACATACCCCACTTATTAAGTTATATTTGTTCGCAAACTAATTAAGTGATATATTGTATACTGCAATAAAACCAGATTAATTACGGAAAAGCACACATACCCCACTTATTAAGTTATATTTGTTCGCAAACTAATTAAGTGATATATTGTATACTGCCATAAAACCAGATTAAATATGGAGAAGCACACATATCCCACCTATTAAGTTATATTTGTGCGCAAACTAATTAAGTGATATATTGTACACTGCCATAAAACCAGTTTAAATATGGAGAAGCACAGATATCCCACTTATTAAGTTATATTTGTTCGCAAACTAATTAAGTAATATATTGTATACTGCCATAAAACCGGATTAAATACGGAGAAGCACACATACCCCACTTATTAAGTTATATTTGTTCGCAAACTAATTAAGTAATATATTGTATACTGCCATAAAACCAGATTAAATACGGAGAAGCACACATACCCCACTTATTAAGTTATATTTGTTCGCAAACTAATTAAGTGATATATTGTATACTGCCATAAAACCAGTTTAAATATGGAGAAGCACACATATCCCACTTAATAAGTTATTTTTGTTCGCAAACTAATTAGGTAATATATTGTATACTGCCAAAAACCAGATTAAATACGGAGAAGCACACATACCCCACTTATTAAGTTATATTTGTTCGCAAACTAATTAAGTGATCTACTGTATACTGCAATAAAACCAAATTAAATACGGAAAAGCAAAATAATTAAGTGATCTATTGTATACTGCAATAAAACCAGATTAAATACGGAAAAGCACACATACCCCACTTATTAAGTTATATTTGTTCGCAAACTAATTAAGTGATATATTGTATACTGCCATAAAACCAAATTAAATACGGAGAAGCACACATACCCCACTTATTAATTTATATTTGTTCGCAAACTAATTAAGTGATCTACTGTATACTGCAATAAAACCAAATTAAATACGGAAAAGCAAAATAATTAAGTGATCTATTGTATACTGCAATAAAACCAGATTAAATACGGAAAAGCACACATACCCCACTTATTAAGTTATATTTATTCGCAAACTAATTAAGTGATATATTTTATACTGCCATAAAACCAGATTAAATACGGAAAAGCACACATACCCCACTTATTAATTTATATTTGTTCGCAAACTAATTAAGTGATCTACTGTATACTGCAATAAAACCAAATTAAATACGGAAAAGCAAAATAATTAAGTGATCTATTGTATACTGCAATAAAACCAGATTAAATACGGAAAAGCACACATACCCCACTTATTAAGTTATATTTATTCGCAAACTAATTAAGTGATATATTTTATACTGCCATAAAACCAGATTAAATACGGAAAAGCACACATACCCCACTTATTAATTTATATTTGTTCGCAAACTAATTAAGTGATCTACTGTATACTGCAATAAAACCAAATTAAATACGGAAAAGCAAAATAATTAAGTGATCTATTGTATACTGCAATAAAACCAGATTAAATACGGAAAAGCACACATACCCCACTTATTAAGTTATATTTGTTCGCAAACTAATTAAGTAATATATTGTATACTGCCATAAAACCAGATTAAATACGGAGAAGCACACATACCCCACTTATTAATTTATATTTGTTCGCAAACTAATTAAGTGATCTACTGTATACTGCAATAAAACCAAATTAAATACGGAAAAGCAAAATAATTAAGTGATCTATTGTATACTGCAATAAAACCAGATTAAATACGGAAAAGCACACATACCCCACTTATTAAGTTATATTTATTCGCAAACTAATTAAGTGATATATTTTATACTGCCATAAAACCAGATTAAATATGGAGAAGCACACATATCCCACTTATTAAGTTATATTTGTTCGCAAACTAATTAAGTAATATATTGCATACTGCCATAAAACCAGATTAAATACGGAGAAGCACACATACCCCACTTATAAAGTTATATTTGTTCGCTATCTAATTAAGTAATATATTGTACACTGCCATAAAACCAGATTAAATATGGAGAAGCACAGATATCCCACTTATTAAGTTATATTTGTTCGCAAACTAATTAAGTAATATATTGTATACTGCCATAAAACCGGATTAAATACGGAGAAGCACACATATCCCACTTATTAAGTTACATTTGTTCGCAAACTAATTAAGTAATATATTGTATACTGCCATAAAACCAGATTAAATACGGAGAAGCACACATACCCCACTTATTAAGTTATATTTGTTCGCAAACTAATTAAGTAATATATTGTACACTGCCATAAAACCAGATTAAATATGGAGAAGCACAGATATCCCACTTATTAAGTTATATTTGTTCGCAAACTAATTAAGTAATATATTGTACACTGCCATAAAACCAGATTAAATATGGAGAAGCACAGATATCCCACTTATTAAGTTATATTTGTTCGCAAACTAATTAAGTGATATATTTTATACTGCCATAAAACCAGATTAAATACGGAAAAGCACACATACCCCACTTATTAATTTATATTTGTTCGCAAACTAATTAAGTGATCTACTGTATACTGCAATAAAACCAAATTAAATACGGAAAAGCAAAATAATTAAGTGATCTATTGTATACTGCAATAAAACCAGATTAAATACGGAAAAGCACACATACCCCACTTATTAAGTTATATTTGTTCGCAAACTAATTAAGTAATATATTGTATACTGCCATAAAACCAGATTAAATACGGAGAAGCACACATACCCCACTTATTAATTTATATTTGTTCGCAAACTAATTAAGTGATCTACTGTATACTGCAATAAAACCAAATTAAATACGGAAAAGCAAAATAATTAAGTGATCTATTGTATACTGCAATAAAACCAGATTAAATACGGAAAAGCACACATACCCCACTTATTAAGTTATATTTATTCGCAAACTAATTAAGTGATATATTTTATACTGCCATAAAACCAGATTAAATATGGAGAAGCACACATATCCCACTTATTAAGTTATATTTGTTCGCAAACTAATTAAGTAATATATTGCATACTGCCATAAAACCAGATTAAATACGGAGAAGCACACATACCCCACTTATAAAGTTATATTTGTTCGCTATCTAATTAAGTAATATATTGTACACTGCCATAAAACCAGATTAAATATGGAGAAGCACAGATATCCCACTTATTAAGTTATATTTGTTCGCAAACTAATTAAGTAATATATTGTATACTGCCATAAAACCGGATTAAATACGGAGAAGCACACATATCCCACTTATTAAGTTACATTTGTTCGCAAACTAATTAAGTAATATATTGTATACTGCCATAAAACCAGATTAAATACGGAGAAGCACACATACCCCACTTATTAAGTTATATTTGTTCGCAAACTAATTAAGTAATATATTGTACACTGCCATAAAACCAGATTAAATATGGAGAAGCACAGATATCCCACTTATTAAGTTATATTTGTTCGCAAACTAATTAAGTAATATATTGTATACTGCCATAAAACCGGATTAAATACGGAGAAGCACACATATCCCACTTATTAAGTTATATTTGTTCGCAAACTAATTAAGTAATATATTGTATACTGCCATAAAACCAGATTAAATACGGAGAAGCACACATACCCCACTTATTAATTTATATTTGTTCGCAAACTAATTAAGTGATCTACTGTATACTGCAATAAAACCAAATTAAATACGGAAAAGCAAAATAATTAAGTAATATATTGTATACTGCCAAAAAACCAGATTAAATACGGAGAAGCACACATACCCCACTTATTAAGTTATATTTGTTCGCAAACTAATTAAGTAATATATTGTATACTGCCATAAAACCAGATTAAATACGGAGAAGCACACATACCCCACTTATTAATTTATATTTGTTCGCAAACTAATTAAGTGATCTACTGTATACTGCAATAAAACCAAATTAAATACGGAAAAGCAAAATAATTAAGTGATCTATTGTATACTGCAATAAAACCAGATTAAATACGGAAAAGCACACATACCCCACTTATTAAGTTATATTTATTCGCAAACTAATTAAGTGATATATTTTATACTGCCATAAAACCAGATTAAATATGGAGAAGCACACATATCCCACTTATTAAGTTATATTTGTTCGCAAACTAATTAAGTAATATATTGCATACTGCCATAAAACCAGATTAAATACGGAGAAGCACACATACCCCACTTATAAAGTTATATTTGTTCGCTATCTAATTAAGTAATATATTGTACACTGCCATAAAACCAGATTAAATATGGAGAAGCACAGATATCCCACTTATTAAGTTATATTTGTTCGCAAACTAATTAAGTAATATATTGTATACTGCCATAAAACCGGATTAAATACGGAGAAGCACACATATCCCACTTATTAAGTTACATTTGTTCGCAAACTAATTAAGTAATATATTGTATACTGCCATAAAACCAGATTAAATACGGAGAAGCACACATACCCCACTTATTAAGTTATATTTGTTCGCAAACTAATTAAGTAATATATTGTACACTGCCATAAAACCAGATTAAATATGGAGAAGCACAGATATCCCACTTATTAAGTTATATTTGTTCGCAAACTAATTAAGTAATATATTGTATACTGCCATAAAACCGGATTAAATACGGAGAAGCACACATATCCCACTTATTAAGTTATATTTGTTCGCAAACTAATTAAGTAATATATTGTATACTGCCATAAAACCAGATTAAATACGGAGAAGCACACATACCCCACTTATTAATTTATATTTGTTCGCAAACTAATTAAGTGATCTACTGTATACTGCAATAAAACCAAATTAAATACGGAAAAGCAAAATAATTAAGTGATCTATTGTATACTGCAATAAAACCAGATTAAATACGGAGAAGCACACATACCCCACTTATTAATTTATATTTGTTCGCAAACTAATTAAGTGATCTACTGTATACTGCAATAAAACCAAATTAAATACGGAAAAGCAAAATAATTAAGTGATCTATTGTATACTGCAATAAAACCAGATTAAATACGGAAAAGCACACATACCCCACTTATTAAGTTATATTTATTCGCAAACTAATTAAGTGATATATTTTATACTGCCATAAAACCAGATTAAATACGGAAAAGCAAAATAATTAAGTGATCTATTGTATACTGCAATAAAACCAGATTAAATACGGAAAAGCACACATACCCCACTTATTAAGTTATATTTATTCGCAAACTAATTAAGTGATATATTTTATACTGCCATAAAACCAGATTAAATACGGAAAAGCACACATACCCCACTTATTAATTTATATTTGTTCGCAAACTAATTAAGTGATCTACTGTATACTGCAATAAAACCAAATTAAATACGGAAAAGCAAAATAATTAAGTGATCTATTGTATACTGCAATAAAACCAGATTAAATACGGAAAAGCACACATACCCCACTTATTAAGTTATATTTGTTCGCAAACTAATTAAGTAATATATTGTATACTGCCAAAAAACCAGATTAAATACGGAGAAGCACACATACCCCACTTATTAAGTTATATTTGTTCGCAAACTAATTAAGTAATATATTGTATACTGCCATAAAACCAGATTAAATACGGAGAAGCACACATACCCCACTTATTAAGTTCTATTTGTTCGCAAACTAATTAAGTGATATATTGTATACTGCCATAAAACCAGATTAAATACGGAGAAGCACACATACCCCACTTATTAAGTTATATTTGTTCGCAAACTAATTAAGTGATCTACTGTATACTGCAATAAAACCAAATTAAATACGGAAAAGCAAAATAATTAAGTGATCTATTGTATACTGCAATAAAACCAGATTAAATACGGAAAAGCACACATACCCCACTTATTAAGTTATATTTGTTCGCAAACTAATTAAGTAATATATTGTATACTGCCAAAAAACCAGATTAAATACGGAGAAGCACACATACCCCACTTATTAAGTTATATTTGTTCGCAAACTAATTAAGTAATATATTGTATACTGCCATAAAACCAGATTAAATACGGAGAAGCACACATACCCCACTTATTAATTTATATTTGTTCGCAAACTAATTAAGTGATCTACTGTATACTGCAATAAAACCAAATTAAATACGGAAAAGCAAAATAATTAAGTGATCTATTGTATACTGCAATAAAACCAGATTAAATACGGAAAAGCACACATACCCCACTTATTAAGTTATATTTATTCGCAAACTAATTAAGTGATATATTTTATACTGCCATAAAACCAGATTAAATATGGAGAAGCACACATATCCCACTTATTAAGTTATATTTGTTCGCAAACTAATTAAGTAATATATTGCATACTGCCATAAAACCAGATTAAATACGGAGAAGCACACATACCCCACTTATAAAGTTATATTTGTTCGCTATCTAATTAAGTAATATATTGTACACTGCCATAAAACCAGATTAAATATGGAGAAGCACAGATATCCCACTTATTAAGTTATATTTGTTCGCAAACTAATTAAGTAATATATTGTATACTGCCATAAAACCGGATTAAATACGGAGAAGCACACATATCCCACTTATTAAGTTATATTTGTTCGCAAACTAATTAAGTAATATATTGTATACTGCCATAAAACCAGATTAAATACGGAGAAGCACACATACCCCACTTATTAAGTTATATTTGTTCGCAAACTAATTAAGTAATATATTGTACACTGCCATAAAACCAGATTAAATATGGAGAAGCACAGATATCCCACTTATTAAGTTATATTTGTTCGCAAACTAATTAAGTAATATATTGTATACTGCCATAAAACCGGATTAAATACGGAGAAGCACACATATCCCACTTATTAAGTTATATTTGTTCGCAAACTAATTAAGTAATATATTGTATACTGCCATAAAACCAGATTAAATACGGAGAAGCACACATACCCCACTTATTAATTTATATTTGTTCGCAAACTAATTAAGTGATCTACTGTATACTGCAATAAAACCAAATTAAATACGGAAAAGCAAAATAATTAAGTGATCTATTGTATACTGCAATAAAACCAGATTAAATACGGAAAAGCACACATACCCCACTTATTAATTTATATTTGTTCGCAAACTAATTAAGTGATCTACTGTATACTGCAATAAAACCAAATTAAATACGGAAAAGCAAAATAATTAAGTGATATATTGTATACTGCAATAAAACCAGATTAAATACGGAAAAGCACACATACCCCACTTATTAAGTTATATTTGTTCGCAAACTAATTAAGTAATATATTGTATACTGCCATAAAACCGGATTAAATACGGAGAAGCACACATATCCCACTTATTAAGTTATATTTGTTCGCAAACTAATTAAGTAATATATTGTATATTGCCATAAAACCAGATTAAATACGGAGAAGCACACATACCCCACTTATTAAGTTATATTTGTTCGCAAACTAATTAAGTAATATATTGTATACTGCCATAAAACCAGATTAAATACGGAGAAGCACACATACCCCACTTATTAATTAAATTTGTTCGCAAACTAATTAAGTGATCTACTGTATACTGCAATAAAACCAAATTAAATACGGAAAAGCAAAATAATTAAGTGATCTATTGTATACTGCAATAAAACCAGATTAAATACGGAAAAGCACACATACCCCACTTATTAAGTTATATTTGTTCGCAAACTAATTAAGTGATATATTGCATACTGCCATAAAACCAGATTAAATATGGAGAAGCACACATACCCCACTTATTAATTTATATTTGTTCGCAAACTAATTAAGTGATCTACTGTATACTGCAATAAAACCAAATTAAATACGGAAAAGCAAAATAATTAAGTGATCTATTGTATACTGCAATAAAACCAGATTAAATACGGAAAAGCACACATATCCCACTTATTAAGTTATATTTGTTCGCAAACTAATTAAGTGATATATTGCATACTGCCATAAAACCAGATTAAATATGGAGAAGCACACATACCCCACTTATTAATTTATATTTGTTCGCAAACTAATTAAGTGATCTATTGTATACTGCAATAAAACCAAATTAAATACGGAAAAGCAAAATAATTAAGTGATCTATTGTATACTGCAATAAAACCAGATTAAATACGGAAAAGCACACATACCCCACTTATTAATTTATATTTGTTCGCAAACTAATTAAGTGATCTACTGTATACTGCAATAAAACCAAATTAAATACGGAAAAGCAAAATAATTAAGTGATATATTGTATACTGCAATAAAACCAGATTAAATACGGAAAAGCACACATACCCCACTTATTAAGTTATATTTGTTCGCAAACTAATTAAGTAATATATTGTATACTGCCATAAAACCGGATTAAATACGGAGAAGCACACATATCCCACTTATTAAGTTATATTTGTTCGCAAACTAATTAAGTAATATATTGTATATTGCCATAAAACCAGATTAAATACGGAGAAGCACACATACCCCACTTATTAAGTTATATTTGTTCGCAAACTAATTAAGTAATATATTGTATACTGCCATAAAACCAGATTAAATACGGAGAAGCACACATACCCCACTTATTAATTTATATTTGTTCGCAAACTAATTAAGTGATCTACTGTATACTGCAATAAAACCAAATTAAATACGGAAAAGCAAAATAATTAAGTGATCTATTGTATACTGCAATAAAACCAGATTAAATACGGAAAAGCACACATACCCCACTTATTAAGTTATATTTGTTCGCAAACTAATTAAGTGATATATTGCATACTGCCATAAAACCAGATTAAATATGGAGAAGCACACATACCCCACTTATTAATTTATATTTGTTCGCAAACTAATTAAGTGATCTACTGTATACTGCAATAAAACCAAATTAAATACGGAAAAGCAAAATAATTAAGTGATCTATTGTATACTGCAATAAAACCAGATTAAATACGGAAAAGCACACATATCCCACTTATTAAGTTATATTTGTTCGCAAACTAATTAAGTAATATATTGTATACTGCCCTAAAACCAGATTAAATACGGAGAAGCACACATACCCCACTTATTAAGTTATATTTGTTCGCAAACTAATTAAGTGATATATTGTATACTGCCATAAAACCAGATTAAATACGGAGAAGCACACATACCCCACTTATTAAGTTATTTTTGTTCGCAAACTAATTAAGTAATATATTGTATACTGCCAAAAAACCAGATTAAATACGGAGAAGCACACATACCCCACTTATTAAGTTATATTTGTTCGCAAACTAATTAAGTAATATATTGTACACTGCCATAAAACCAGATTAAATATGGAGAAGCACAGATATCCCACTTATTAAGTTATATTTGTTCGCAAACTAATTAAGTAATATATTGTATACTGCCATAAAACCAGATTAAATATGGAGTAGCACACATATCCCACTTATTAAGTTATATTTGTTCGCAAACTAATTAAGTAATATATTGTATACTGCCATAAAACCAGATTAAATACGGAGAAGCACACATACCCCACTTATTAAGTTATATTTGTTCGCAAACTAATTAAGTAATATATTGTATACTGCCATAAAACCAGATTAAATACGGAGAAGCACACATACCCCACTTATTAAGTTATATTTGTTCGCTAACTAATTAAGTGATATATTGTATACTGCCATAAAACCAGATTAAATATGGAGAAGAACACATATCCCACTTATTAAGTTATATTTGTTCGCAAACTAATTAAGTGATATATTGTATACTGCCATAAAACCAGATTAAATATGGAGAAGCACACATATCCCACTTATTAAGTTATATTTGTTCGCAAACTAATTAAGTGTTCTATTGTATACTGCCATAAAACCTGATTAAATACGGAAAAGCACATATACCCCACTTATTAAGTTATATTTGATCCCGGAAAGATCCCGAAAATCATACAGAAATTATTCCGTAAGGGTCCCAAAATGACCCCGAAATAACTCCGACGGGATCCGGGACAGATCCCAAAAATCATCCAGAAATTATCCCGGAGGGGTCCCAAAATGATTCCGAAATAGTCCCGAAATGACCCTAACCGGCTCCCGGACGGATTCCGAAAACCATCCAGAATTGATCTCTAAAGGGTCCGAAAATTATCCCAAAATAGTCCTGAAAAGTCCCGAAAAAACTCCGACGGGATCCCGGACAGATCCCGAATATCATCTAGAAATTATCCCGCAAGAGTCCCATAATGAACCCGAAAAGGTCCCGAAATTACCCCGACAGGATCCCGGACAGATCCCGAAACCATCCAGAAATTATCCCGGAAGGGTCTCGATATGACCCTACGGGATTACAAATAAGGTGAAGCTAATTATAAAAGCATGTTACTAAGGTAGCAGGCGCTTTGAAGCGACAAACAATCATACAGGTAAAGCTAATAAAAGCGTGCTAATTAAAACAATTGATGGAGGGAGGATGGCGGGAGGAGACGGAGAGCACCACCGATCAATTTTCCTAAATTGTTTAGATCTCGATCTGTTTGAGCCAGATACCAAAATGTATTGATTTAGGAGAAAATTTATAATCAGATGTAACAATTTATAGATTTTTCACCAGATGGGGAGAGGAAGGGGGGGAGATGGAGGGTGTTACTGCTCACTTTGTAAGCCCTCGACTTATTTTACCCATTGAGTTTGTAATATTGGTGAAGTTCAGTATACGTAAAGATATAATGTGTAAAAATTGTTAAAAAGTAATTTTTCGAAAGAGCCGTGGGACCCCCTCCCCCTTTCCATGTTCGAAAAAAATTACTTCAGTAGACTATTGTCTCTGTCCCAAATTTCATCAAAATCCGTGTAGCCGTTTTGGCGCGATTCAGTCACAAAATCGAAAAAAAATCAATTATTAAATTATGACTGGTCCTAGGGGGCGGGGACCCCCCCCCCCCCTTTTCAAAATAAATATAACTAGTAGATTCTTCTAGACTCTTGGCTATAAGTGTGCCAAATTTCATCCAAATCCGTCCAGCCTTTTTTGTGTGATTGAGTCACAAAGAGAAACGTCTGGACAAACATCCAAACTTTACCATTTATAATATATTGTAACGAATTTAGTGCAATTCCGCTTATTTGCAACCTTCTGCTAACGTTCGAATCACAAACTGTTGAATAAATAACTCCAATATTCAATAATTCAAAATGGCCTTTATTAAAGTACTTCACAATAACACTTCTACTTCTCAACAGATAGCGTGCTTAAATCAAACTGATTACTGATTCTCAGCTTTACCTCCTTTTGTACTCTGTGATTTCCTCATTCGCATACTTCTAGGCGTTTCTAGAATTTAACTTAGTTACCAGCTATAAAATTACCAGCTATAACTACAGATGCGCATGCATATGTGAGTGATACTTGCACAAATTATTGCCTACTTTTGTGAGCATCTCAGATAAGATATATGCATGTGTTTGTGCGTTTTCTCCCCGCTGCGTGTACGTACGTATGTGTAGACATAATGATTGATAAGTTTATGTAGATAAAAGTGCCTGCTTGCTTTATTGTTGTTGTGGCTTTATTTACTTAGTATAAGGTTAGTGATGTGAGTATCACTTATTGTCACTAATATTCGTCACAATATATTATATTAGATATTAGATTAGATTAGATTTGATTTGATTAGATCGCAAATCAAATATCATTAAACCTATCGTAACAAAATTCGGCAGAGAGGTTGCTTTTACTATAAGGAATGCTTCGAAGAAAAATTAACGAAATCGGTTAAGGACCACGCCCACTTTTATATAAAAGGGTCGTGGACGAATAAAATAGTAAATATTTCTAATAAAAATGGATGAGATTGGTTAAGGACCACGCCCACTTTTATATAAATGACTTTAGAAAGGGTCGTAGGCAAAAATAATAAGTTAAATCTTAGCGAAAAATAGTTTTGTACCAATCGTACTTTGTGCCATTATAACAAGAAATGGGAAAAAAATCAAATCTTGAAAAATGGGGGTGGTGCTGCCCCTTTCGTACAATGCATTTCCCAACGTTTCTGAGGCCATAACTCGACGAAAAATTTGATGCACATATATGCCTTTTAACAGGAAATATTTTCAGTAAAAATGGACTAAATCACTAAATCGGTTAAATCGCCTTCTTTTATGTAAAAGATTTTGTAAAAGTGCGTAGATGCAGGTAATAAGCTTTTTCTAGTAAAAGTTGGAAAATTTCGTTAATAACCCTGCCCTTTTATACTCAGCTGAGCAGAGCTCACAGAGTATATAAATTTTGTTCGCATAACGGTACCCCGTAACGGCATAAACTAATCGAGATAGATATAGACTTCTATATATCAAAATGAACTGGGTGAAAAAATAAATTCATTTAGCCATGTCCGTCCGTCCGTCCATCCGTAAACACGATAACTTGAGTAAACTTTGAGGTATCGTAATGAAATTTGGTACGTAAGTTCCTGGGCACTCATCTCAGATCGCTATTTAAAATGAACGAAATCGGACTATAACCAAGCCCACTTTTTCAATATCGAAAATTTCGAAAAAAAACAGAAAAAGTGTGATAATTCCTTATGACGCAGAATAGAAATTAGTAAAATATTGGACAATGGGCGTGGCACCGCCCACTTTTAAAAGAAGGTAATTTAAAAGTTTTGCAAGCTGTAATTTGGCAACAGAGGAAGTATTAAAAACAAATACTGTAAAAAATCCGAACAAATGTTACTAAGCTTTCAAAAACCGCGCCTAAAAATCATATCCACACCATTAGGAATAAACTACATACAAAGCGTATGTGCCTACATGGTGATCAAAAGGAATATAAACAAAAAGGCAACTCTTACGGGCCGATTCTGAGCGTTACCGGTAAAATAGTACCCAGAACACTATGTAACCGCAAATCGTTACCAATTCTTTTATTCGCGATTCTGGCCAAAGTGGTAACGCTGTCATCACCGAAAAACTCTCCAATGTCTGTGGTGAAATTTAAAAGTTAGTTTTCTTCGCTTTACCCTTGGCAGAACGATACAAAGTGGCAGCATGCGACAGCTGATTATAAACTTTTTTATTTGATTTGATACATCAACTTCCGGCGCAGTACGATTTTGACATTCGTCCATCGAATTTACAAAAACAAAGTACATGGAATTTTTATTTATGTTTGTAGGTATGTCACCATGCTGCCACCTTGAATGGTTCCGCCATGGCCAAAGAGTATATATTTGTCAAGAGGCGTCACTCGATACTTTGTTGTTGCCAAAGCAACCCTGTCATGTCGAATGTGATTCTCAAGGAAGTTTTGTTTAGTTTTTTTTAATTGAATCCTATATAGTTATGCGGTAAAGTGACTTTGCATAATTACGATTTTTGGAAAGAGAATTAATTAATTAATTTAATACAATCAATAAAATAAACACAAATACCTCACGAAAATGTATAGAAGGCGTTTTTATAAATACATCTGATAAAAAAAACCAACGACTACATTGAGAAAACATCGAGTAATTTGCTTTGGCAACAACAAAAGTATCGAGTGACGCCTCTTGACAAATATATACTCTTTGCCATGGCTTTACCGAAAATGTGTGACTCGTAGAGACGAGGCTGACGAATAAACGAGACGATGTGTATATACGTACATACATGCATAAGATTTTACATAGCTATATTGTAATTTATTCTGTGAAAGTACATAATGTAAACAAATATATAATATATAGCAAGAGGCAACACTTTTTTACTATTATATTTACTTATTTGCGCTTACAATTCTTTATTTTTCAGTTTTGCCTTTTTCTAAACTACAGCTGTTGTGTGGTTATTTCGATGTAACCACCTACTTTTGTGGGTAAAGCTGGAGACATTGGTGCTTTATCGGTAACCGTATCGGTAACCTTTTAACAGCTGATTCGACCAACCTTATGAGAATCAATGCAATCGATTATTGGTGCCGCTAAGGTCGTAACCGTATCGTAGCCAACCAATTGGGTTTTGGTTTACCGTCGTAACGATAAACAGCTGATTACGTTAGGGATACGGATACAGCGATACGACATACGGCACCAATGACTCCGGCTTAAAAAATTATCCGGCTACTTTCGCGGGTAGAATACCAAAAGTGTGTAAAAGTTGCCACATGATTTCGTTTCCCTGGTGAAGAATGTTGTTACCACACTAGAATCGGGGCGTTAGAGACCAATTGTACAGCGAACAACGGGACATACATATGGCTCAGCAGCTTCAGGCATCAGCCTTTGCATTGATATGAATGTTTAATACTGTTTTCACACAGAAACTTAATGATCTCATTTCACCTGCTAATGAAATCGTAAATTTTTTGCTTTCACACAGAAGTAACTGCTCGATTAGTATGAAGGATGAGACAGACAATCATGGCGGAACGATACAAGGTGGGAGCATGGTGACATACCTACAAACAAAAAAAAATTCCATGTACTTGTAAATTCGATGGACAAATGTCAAAATCGTACTGCGCCGGTAGTTGATGTATCAAATCAAATAAAAAAGGTTATAATCAGCTGTTCGATGCGGCCACCTTGTATCGTTCCGCCATGCAGACAATGACATTTTCTTTGACAAATGACATTTTTAAGCACTGAGCACACCACAAACTAAGAAGCGGAAACGGAAGCGGAAGGCTGCCAACAGAGTTGCATTGTGCTTTTGACTTCATTAGGCATTCGATTAGCTACTAATGAAATAATAATAGATTCGAATTTTGTAGGGAAGAAGATTGAGCTCAATAAGCGTCTTAATGTAGAAAACTGCCTTTATTATTCAATAAGCCGTCTGTGTGAAAACAGTATAAGATTCGAGTTCAACGCTCAGCTCCCGAAAAGCTAGCTGATGAAGAAGTGAAATTCAGAAACATGTCCTAGTAACCATCGCCGTTTGTAAACTTACAATTTTTCTCTAATATCAATTACAAAAACCATTGTATAAAGCAATATGAGCAAAGCTCGCTAATTAAATACATATGACAATAAATTTTTTATTTATTTATGCTGCTCATGGTCAAAAAAATATGATTGTGTGGATTTGATTTTGTACAGCACTTTTTAAAAATTGTGCATGTGCTACTGTGGATATAAACACGTTCATTTATGTATTTGCTTTTGCAACTCTTTTCACAGGGATTTTTAAGGTCATAATTTTTGTTTTTGTTTTCTAATAAATTAATGTTTGTGAAATGTTCACAGCTGAGTATAATTTCCTTCGCAGGTAAGTAGCTTTTTTATGTGAGTGAGTGAGTGAGATGGATATTATTTTCTGCAGGGGTAAGTTTAAATTTCTTCACAAATACTAATCGCATTTTTTTGCACTTACTTATAACCAAAAAATGGGATTGGAAAATAAAAAAGAATCTCTCCCCACTGGTGGACCTGACTTAAGTATTCACACTTCATTTTCGAAAGTAATATAGGATTTTGACTCTAAATGGTCAGCAAACCTGATAGGTGACCAAACAGAATTACTCATTAAGGTAAAAACCCAACAGCTCTAGTAGGTTCATATAAAACGTATCGCTTTCCGCATTCCAAGAGGTGTATACACCTTTTATAGAGCAGAAATATTAAAAATGCTCTGAAAGTTATGGAAGTTGCATGTCGCAAATTATCGACACCATGCAACTATTGATACCCCATACTAAATCACCTCAACCGCGACATCGATATATTCCAGGGTAGTTATGAAGACTGGCCAGCATTTAGAGATATGTTTAGGGCGGTATATGGTTATCATCCCCGATTAACTCAAGCCGAACAACTTTATCACCTGCTACAAAGACAAGAGGAACTCTGCCTCAACCCACCTCTTTATGGCAAAAACGAAAGTCGCACCCCTGCAAACACTTAACTTGCCACGATTAGAACTCTGCGGAGCCGTGTTATTATCGAAATAACTGACTCAAACTCAATTTTAATTGAAGTTGCCACCACACGAACTGACACTGTGGTCAGATTCCTCCATTGTGTTGGCCTGGCTAGAAAACTCCAGAGCGTCAGCAACACACTTTGGCGGCACCCTAGCGATGACAACCCCGCCGATTTAGGAACTCGAGGATGCAAACACCAAGATTTAATTGACACCCCTTCCAATTCATCTCCCACGGAGAAAAAACACATTAAGGCCGTTTCATTCATCACACTCAAAACCACCTGATTCCCAATTCGATATGACTCACTCACGGGTAAGACGCTAAAATGAAACTCATAGTGATATTGCAACGCCATCATTTCCCAGCAGTAATCACTCAGTTAGAAGAATCGAACTCTATCAGCAAGAAAAGCTCCCTGCTGACCTGAAAAGCAACTAATGATACAGAAGGAATCCTAAATCTCCAGACTCAAGCAGAAAGTAAAAAAAATGCATATTCAACTGCGAGACGTGCACGATATATAAGCAACGAATGCGTTCGCAAATAATGGCCGCTATGCTCCGAACGTGTCACTTACTCGGTGTCCTTTAACATAACCGGCACTGGCTTCACTGGCCCATTTATGGTGAAGACGTCCCCCTCGCGACGAGTTTCCTGCTCCAAAGCATACGTTTGCGGATTTGTATGCTTCTCTACTAAAACGGTCCATCTCGAATCTTCACAAGTTAGACAACTGAGGTCTTCAGAGCAGCCTTCTCTCGCTTCGTTGGACGACGCGTATTACCCCACAAAGTAATGTATGATAAGGGAAAGACATTCGTTGGTGTTCAGCAAGCTATTCAAAAAGAGCTCGCAATATTTATCAAAGAAGGAGCTGTAGATGTCGCTGAAAGATTTGCGGTACCAGGGTTTTCTTGGCAGTTTATACCCCCTTATGCTTTACACATAGGCGGCCTATAGCAAGCGTAAAAATCTTCAATACACATTTCACCAAAGTAGCAGGAAGTCAAAGGTTTACGTTCGGCTTATACTTATTTACAATTAAAACAAGAGTTGTGGCGCGTTTTTATTTCTAAAAGTGCAGTGCCGAAATTTTCCTTAAATATTTTCTTAGTGCTTCATACCCTACACAAGTGCAATTTTATAGGGCTTTATAAGAAGCTTCAACAACGAAGTTTTTACCCTTTATAATGCAAAAATATCAATAAGCACGTTTTGTCTCTATTATTTTTTCCAACATTGTATATAAATAAACAATTAAATAAATAAAAGCAAGGCGCGATAACCTCCAAAGAGATTTAAGGCCGAGCTTCTCTTTCATTTTGCGTAGTGCTCCCTTTAATGTTTCCTAAAAATTGGCGGGACTGGGTCTACATGTTTTATGCCGACTCCGAACGGCACCTGCAAGGCAGATGCATTTTCCCCAAGAAGCTTTTTATGGCAGGAATACACCGGGAGTGTGTGACGAATCACTTCCGAGGGGTGACCACACTTAGAAAAACTATTTTTCTAAATTTTTGATGTTACTTTATCCGGGAGTTGAACCCAGAACCCTCGGTGTGATACGCGGAGCACCCTACCACCCACCACACCACGCCGCCTACCAATTACCATATATGTCATACTTCTATATTGCTACTAAAGGCTGGGTACACTCACAAACATCGTGTTAATGTTTTTGTTTTGTATTCAATAATCGAATTTACCTAAATTAAAATTTTTTCTTGTCACACTTATGCTACTACAATCACAAAAATTTAGTAGGTTGTCTTTTTTCCAATTCAAAGCTCGGTTTTATTTACACAAAAAAATGTGTATAAATAGCACCCGCAAATTTCAATTTCCTTCACTTTAAATTTAAAAATCGACGCAAAACCTTTAAGTAAAATGAATTTAGGCAGTTCTTTCGTGATAATGTTTGTCTTCTTTAGCTATGTTTTTACTAATACTAATTCGGAATATCGCGTTGTGGGTGGCAGTGACTGCAAAATAACGGAAAGCCAATATGTGGCGGCAGTACATATTGACGGGGTTTATAAATGCATGGGTGCTTTCATCACTACGCAAAAGGTGCTTTCATCTGACTTTTGCTTGGGAAATTTCGACCCGCCTCGCCTCACTGTTAAAGCTGGTGCAACCGATTTATGTAGAGCAAGAACAGTTCTCACTGCGAAGCGTATAATTCATCCAAGTGATTTTACTACGACACCGGTAGAAATGGATTTAGCTGTTATTTTTTTGAATAATTGTTTCAGCGAGAGAGCAAAAATACAAACAATATCACTTTGCGAAATTGAATTAAACCCGGGCATAAAATTACGAATGAGTTCATGGGGTTCGAAAACTGGAAAAGATTTTGAATTTTCGCAAACACTCCAATCAGCAGAATTTGAAGTAATGCCAATCAACGAATGTAGGGATCTTTATGCGGCTTTTTATGCGCAGAGAGGGAAAACTTTCCCAACAACAGCAATTTGTTTAAGAGATCCGGAGCGTGCAAAGCATACGTGTTGGGGAGATCCTGGTGCACCGGCCGTTAAGGATGGAAAACTTTGTGCGGTGCTATCAGGTGGGCTCCCATATTATCCGGCTATATATACAAGTTTGATGAATAATAATGTTCGACAGTTTATAAAAAGTGCGAGAAATTATTAATTGCAAGGTGTTTTTTTAAATCGACTACTGAGTTCACCTAACTCGGCTGAACGCCCCATGTCAGCACTTTTTTCATAAACATCCTAGCTCACGTCGAAACATAGAATTTATGCTAAGTCAGGGCGTTTTCGGAACGGCAGCTGAGATGTGGCGATATTTCAATAAGCAGTCCAAATGGCAATATTTCTTTTTTTGTTATTTACAAATAAATAATCAAAAATGTAATTGCGATTAAAAAAAAAAACTTTGGTTGTATTTAATTAAAGTGTGACGCATGCAAATGCCTTAGGGTGTGAGATCAATCTTTAAACATAGTTTAATGTTCCCTCGTTTATGAATGGAATATGAGACAAAAAGCAAATAACGAAATAAGTGAAGCAAACTTGACCGATATCGGTATAAAACAATTGATCCAACCAACCTTATGGAAATCAATGTATTTTGTTATTGGTATCATAGCATACCGCCTTTGTCCTAACCTTACCATACATAGCCAATTAATTATCCCCCCAGCGGGTTAGGGGGTCAGAATATACCCGCGGTAGGTATGCCTGTCGTAAGAGGCGACTAAAGTTCGAGATTCAAGGGGTTGTTTAGCGCAACCCTTTCAGGTTGCCAGCGCAATATATAGCTTCTCCAAACCCAATTACAAACCTCACCTATCCGTGGCGAATCCTGTTTCATTACCAGCCGAGGCTTTGGCGACCCCGAACTCCTCATGGATCTAGGGGGTGGGAGGGCGGTATGGCCAAGAAGGTCGCATGTGGTCATAACAAATCGTTCCCGAGATGGTCGGGCTTGTTATCGGAACGTACCGGATCTGCATCCGGCAAAGGACCAAAAGCATCGATAACACTACCCAAGGCCCTCGGCGAGTGTCATTATCGATACAACAACAACAACAGCCAATGAATTAGTTTCTGGTTTTCAGCCATATCCATAATCTATAAATTTGTGCTTTCGCGAATTTATTCACAATTTGGCGTTATTTTTTGTTCTGAAATGTTTTGGCTAAGTACGTAAGTTATTGATTGTGTAGCTTGTTATCAGTTTTTTTTGCATTTTCTATTTTTAATAAGTTATTACATCTTTAAAGTTATAAAAAAATAAATAAATGTAAGGCGCAATAACCTCCGAAGAGATCTAAGGCCGAGTTTCTCTTCCAATTTGCGTCGTGCTCCTCTTGATTTTCCTACAAATTGGCCGGACGGGACCTACATGTTTTATGCCGACTCCGAACGGCATCTGCAAGGCAGATGAGTTTTCACTGAGAGCTTTTCATTGCAGAAATACACCCGGAACGCTTGGCAAACACTGCCGAGGGGCGACCCCGCTTAGAAAAATTTTCTTCTAATTGAAAAACCTTATTTCTAAAATTTTGATGTTGCTTTGCCCGGGCCGTGAACCCAGGGCATACGGTGTGGTAGGCGGAGTACGCCACCATCACACCACGGTGAAGTTATACTTCTTTGAAAATTGTTGAGAGTTATGAAAAATTGTTGAGAGTGAAATTTAAAAAAATGTGGCACAAAAGTGAGTTTGTGTGTATGTTCGCTGTGAATTGTATGCGCAGAACTTCTTTGAGTGGTATGTACATTAGACTGGATTGGTCCCCATTAAAAAAAAAGGTGTGAAGTCCGCCCTAAATTTGAAGCTTATGTTGAGAGTGGTTTTTGGAAATCTGCATTTTTGCTTTTAATGCCATTTCGAGATATGCGGTCGTTTTCGCTTGAATAGGTCCCTGAATTGTGTTTTATCCCCCCTAAAATACTTATTTGTTTTACCAGCCGAAAGTATTTTCAAATTCATGACATTGTTGATTTTAAACCATTTCTCTAAAGGCTTGGTTTCCTCGAAATCGGTTGTCAAAAATGTTGCAACGTAAAAGGAATTATATGGAAACTATGAAGATGGTGAAGTTCACCGTTCCGCTCGTTCTTCACCGTTTTTTCTTACCGTCATACTCAAAGCGGTGACCATTTCGTCAAATTTTTGAATTAGTTTAATAAATAATAAAAACAAATACTATTTGTAATTTACATTTTTTGACAAAAATTATATAAATATAAAAAACAACATAAAAAAATTTGACAAATAGTGATACCAAATTGGTGTGCATTGGCTGCTTAACAGCAGAGCGGTGCCCCTGATCAGGGACGACAAAAAATTTGTCCTAACTTAAAAAATTGTTTCAAAATTTGTGATGCCCTTGATTTCAACCTTAGGACCATAGGTGTGGTAGGCGGAGCGCGCTTCCACCACACCACGGCATCAAGATTTATCCCAACAATTTTATGTTGAAGATCGCTTACTACATAGTGTTATTAAATATTTGTTTGGCCTTGATAGACACACAGCTCCAAAGGACACTAAAGCAAATATGTAGATTTCCAAGACCAAAATAATGGCGTATCAAATTCAAAAATCGGACTAAAACACTCAAGTAACAATAAAAAAAGCAATTTCGTCTGTATTTAGAAGGATCAAAAAAAAATTTTAAAATTTTTTCCGAAACTTTCAACATAAGTTTGAAATTTAGGAGCGGGTTGTTACAACTTCTTTTTGCGACCCGCTCTAATGTACGTATGTATATGGATATATTCGAAAAAAGGCTACCATCACAATAGAAATTGCGCCCCTATTTTTTGTATTGTAACGAATTTTGGGGAATTCCGCTTATTTGCAACCTTCTGCTAACGTTCGAATCGCTAAACTGTTGAATAAATCACTCCAATATTCAGTATTGCAAACTGGTCTTTATTTAGATTACTTTGGGATTAGTACTTCGCAATTATACTTTACAACCAATAGCGTGCTTAAATCAAAACTGAACAGTTATTACTCAGCTTGCGCTGCTTTTATACTCTCGGTTTCCGCGTTCACCCATTTCTCCTAAGGCCTAGTCATTTCGCGAACTTTATGCTTAGTTACCAGCTATATACATATATATTTGTAGTTTGTAGCCATATGCGTGTGTATGTGAGTACCCCGCCGATTTGGAAACTCGAGGATGCAAACAACAAGATTTAAGGGCCAATAAATGGTGACTTATACCCATAAAACCATAACCAGATAAAACAGCTGATCGAACCTACCTTACGGAAATCAATGTTATCGATTAATGGTACCATACCGTAACGCTAACGCCATAACCATAGCATAGCCAACCAATTGGTTTTTGGTTTCTCGCCATATCCATAATCTAAAAATATTTGAGTTAGTGAATTGAATAACTTTTTGTAGAATTTATGTGAGATGGTTACCCTGAACACCGGTTCAAGCTGGCATCACCAAGACAACTGTCAGCAGTAACTCGTTTGAAGAGAGACATTTGGCTGGATTCTGTAATTCAGTCTCATCTCAAGTCACTAAATTTGAGATTTTTCTTTAGAGACAATTTTTGTGACTTGGTATCATATTGGTATTCTATAAGGCCAAATCACAAGAAATTCACCAATTATATGTGATGAGAACACACTGAGACATTCAGCTGTTTGCATCTTACATTGAAGATGACAACAAAATGATTCTTTATCGATTTCATATGAAAATAGGTTTTCAAACACATGTAATAAACAAAATTATTTCTTTAAAACAAGAAGAATATGATTTGTAGTAAGCATGTACACACACACGATTGAAATGTGCGTTTAAAAAACGTTTAGCCCGAATCGATGAATTGAACGAATGCCATGGGGCCAGAAAATGAGTAATCGATAACAGCCGGTTTGCATCACTATTCGCATTGTATCATTATAATTTTATGTGCTGCAAAAAATGGCTGGAAAGGGTAAGTAATGTAAACAAATGCAAAACGTTTACATTTTGTTAATTTTCATGCAAATAAATAATATATATTCTTTTACAGTTATAGATAAACAGTATCGGACAAGTAAGGAGCAAATAGACTGCTATTTGTCCTTTGTCCAAAGGCTCCCCCGTATACCGCAGACCCTACTCCTTTCACTACTTTGGACCTATCTGTGTACACATGTATCGCCTCGTCCGCCATTTGAGTACCCTTGCGCCAACCGTCCACCTCTATTGTGGCCTTAAGATCGCCCTCGAAGCGCAGATAGGGAATCAGGTAGTATGTTCGTCTTGTGATTGATGACGATATACTACTATGGCCATATTTCTCAGGACCGGGGTCAGGAGACGGACCCGGATTGGATTCGATGCCTTCCCGGAGTAAGAGAATATGGAGCAGTCCTGCTGCAAGGAGCTGCTGGGAGGATGACAATTTGTGCGAGGGACGAAACAAATTAAATGGGGTCACACTGAAATGACAGTCCTTGGTCGGGAAAAATCCCGAGTCGCTCCAGTACATAGAGCCGACTGCCTTGGGAAGCGAGGGATCCCGTAATGCTAAGCATCGATATTATGCATACCCATCTAATTTTTCGAGGTGTGTTGTTTTTGTGTTAGGGCTTACAATCGCTGTAAAACCACGTATAACCCAGCATTCTTTTACATGCATAGAGTGCCGTTGAGGCCTTCTTGACCCTCTCCTCCACGTTGAGCTTCCATCAGTGATTACTGTCTAGGATGATTCCTAGCTATTTTGGGCAAGGTTTCTCCTGTAAGGTCACCCCTCCTAACTTAGGACTGGTCCAATTTGGGACCTTGTACCTCTTTGTAAACAAGACCATATCCGTCTTCTCCGCATTGACTTTCAACCCGACATTAGATGCCCAGGTATAAATATCCCGAAGCGCCCGATCCATCAAAGAACTAATCGTTGGAAGGCACTTTCCACTTATGACAATTGCTACGTCATCTGCGTAAGCCGTAAGTTTTACGGGTCCCTCATCGAATCGCCTGAGCATTTGGTTGATGACCAGCGTCCACAGCAGAGGTGATGTTGTTGTTGTTGTTGTAGCGATAAGGTTGCTCCCCGAAGGCTTTGGGGAGTGTTATCGATGTGATGGTCCTTTGCCGGATACAGATCCGGTACAGATCCATGAGGAGCTTAGGGTCGCCAGAGCCTCGTCTGTTATTGAAACAGGATTCGCTGCGGATAGGTGAGGTTGAGAATTGGGTTTGGAGAAGCTATATATTACGCTGGCAACCTGAAGAGTTGCGCTATACAGCCCCTTGAATCTGGTATTTTAGTCGCCTCTTACGACAGGCATACCTACCGCGGGTATATTCTGACCCCCTAACCCGCTGGGGTAACAGAGGTGATAGCTCCCCTCCCTGCGGCGTGCCCCTGCCCCCTGATTTCGTGGCCTCGTACAATCCCCATTGTGATGTACTCTTCCTGCACTTTAACATGCAGCCGATTGAAGGCTTAGAACTTGAAAAATATAAAAACCCCTTAAAATATACAGTAAAATTAGTCCTATTCAAATCATTTTTATTTCAGTCTCTTAATCATTGGAAAAACAGGGCAAGGAAAAACAAAGCCAATCGATTGGTAACGGGAGGAGGACCGTTGGTGGAAGATGTTTCTGAGAGTGAGCAAAGGGCATTAAATGCCATCGGTACGACGGTAGTACTTGGGGAACCAGGCGTACCAACTATTGGTGCAGAGGTACGACTTTACTCCCATAAAATGTATATGAATAAAAAACTAACATTCTTCCTTGATTTTTTTTAGACTGAAATTGTAATTACATGCGACCCTCTCAGTCCACCGGTTGAGTACGATGAACCCAGTATTGAGACCCCGTCCCCATCATGTCACCCTTTTAGTCCACCGGGTGAGGTACATGACGCCATTGTTGGGACTCCGACCACTTCACGTCGCCGCAACAAATCATCGTCAACTTCTGAAGAGATGTTTTCTAAGATGATGGAAAGTATTCAACGAAGAAATGAAGCGGAACAACTATTTCGGCAAGAGTCACTGAACTGCATGACAGGGTTTTGCGCTGCCATGAACAACATGGCAAATGCAGTATTGTCCCTTACGCGATCCCAAATCAACAACTAGGGATGAAGTGAAATGGATTGACGATAATCAAACTGGAACGAAAATACCAACCGTCCACACCAATATGTTCAAAATAGAAAATTATATTCTTCGTAAAATACTATGTGTACAGTGCCGAAAAAAAAATTGTCACACCTTATTTTTGCAATTTTCACTAATTTCTTCCTCAATAAAATTATTTTGAATAATTTTTTAAGAAGCTATATATTAAGACTCATTGCAAAAACTATAAACTTTGTTTAAAAAATGTTTGCAAAATTCGCCAAATTTTTTGGGTATGCAGTTTTGTAACCCATTAAATTCTAAGACACAAAAAAATTAAATGGGCTGCAAAACTACATACGCCAAAAAATTCTGAAAATTCTGAGAAAAAAGTTTAAGAAAGTCTGAGAAAAAAGTTTGGCAAACAATTTTAAAACAAAGTTTATAGTTTTTGTATTGAATCTTAATACACAGTTTTTAACAAAATTGTTTAAAATAATTTTACTGAAGAAGAAATTAGTGAAAATTGCAAAAATAAGGTGTGCCAATATTTATTTTCGGTAATTACTTTTGTTAAATTACCAAAAATTACTTCTTTTTAAATAATTTCGCAAATTTTTTTTATGAAAATATACCTGAAAATACAATAAAAGTAGATTTGTAGCTCATTGAATTCTAGTACAATACAATACTATTCTTACGCCGCTAACCAAATTACCTGAAGCTTAACTTGTTTATTTATTTATTATTTAATTTTTTGTATTTATAATTTATTTTTACGTATATTTTCATAAAAAAATAGCGAAATATTCAAGCGAATTAGATTTTCGTGATACGCTGTATGTTACGAATAAAATAGTTTTAAATTTTGTATATCATCATATGAGCACTCTTGCACATGTATATTAAATATAAGACTGCTCAGTACCTCTAATTATTATTATTTTTTTTTAATGATCGTAAGGCTTGAAGCCATTTCTGTTTTTAATATACGTAATATTTCTATACGCCGTTACATAATTATAAGGTCACTCGTATTTTTTTAATTTTGCCTATACTTCCGTTTCAATTTTCATTTGTGTCTTAATTAATTTCAAGTTAATAGCCGTATAAATTTACGTTCAAAATGTTTTTTAAATTGAAAAAAATATCGAGCGTAGATTTATACGGCTATTAACTTGCAATTAATTTAGACAAAAATGAAAATTGAAACGGAAGTATAAGCAAAATTACAACATGACAATACATATACATTGAATATTGTAAGCGACTGTCAGTTTTTTAAATCAGCGGATTCATATAAGCGTAGAACAACCTTGTAAAGCTTATAAACAGTATAAAGTGTGTAAACTTCTATGAAGTGGCTTTTATAAGTTGAAATGAATTCCCTGAATATTTTTATATTCATTTAGGTATTTTTGATATCATATGTCAGCAATTTTTTTTTTCATCAAGGATTTTTTAAAAACTGTCATTTTATATACCGGTTGTGAATTTGTTATTGTATTGTTTTCTATTTGTGTACTTTGATATACTATGTGCTTTTTAGCAATATAAAAGAAGTATTACATACATCTACGCTAAAAATAATAGTAGATAAATCCGATGTTTCCTTTATCAAAATGAAATGTTTAAAGGCTTGAAGCCATTTGTTTTCTTTATGTAGTTAAGATATTACTATTGAATTGAAATAACCTGTTGAGTTTTTGTTGAGTTGTAGGTCAATATTTTGAAACAAAAACTTAGTTAAGTTTTATATTCTAATTTTATTCGGTCAATATTTCGGCTACAGTGTGAGACCATCTTCGGAACCTGAATAAGCAATAAGACAATTAAAACAATAAGTGACTGTGTTTAATAATATAATTTTTATTTATTATATAATATAATATTTATCAAAAATGGAATTGAAATGTTTAAACTTTAAAGCTATGAATAATAAAGCTGTTTTCAAAAGCATTTCATTTTATTTTTCTATTTCATTGAAAATATACAAATTTGTAAGCTATACCAAATTTGTTACGTCTAACTTTTTTTTAAGTGTATAGCTTACATTGCCAAAAATTACTTTGTGAACGAAAACATGCATGAATTTTTCTACAGCGATGTCATACGAAAGTAATGCATATGACATAAACCTTACAGCATACATTACATTTTATACATTCGCTTGCTTTTTCAAAGATGTTTTCATTGATTACTGCTTCATGCTTCTTTTTATTGATGAAAAAGGTAATACATTACCCACTTTCCCACTGGGTAGTGGCTACGACTTACATCCCCAGAGCGTTTAGGCAGCTCTGACGTGCCCTTCTACCTTCGGCGTAATACTCCGTCGATGCAAATTAAGTGGCCGTGCCTGCATCACCAGGAGCTGTGCTTTCTGGCATTACATCCTCTGACAGAGTAATGCCACGTTTTATTAGAACGTTGTGCAATATAGCACACGTATAAATAATAAAAGCGGCATTTCTGTGGGTGTACCTGACAACACGCTCTTTGGACAAGCACCTAAAGCGTGACTTTAGTACCCCATAGGCTCGCTCTATTGGGTTTCTTGCCTTGACGTGTACCTTTTTATACCGTTCTTCATTGTTTGACGAAGGGTTCCTATTGGAGTAAGCAGCCATGGTTCCAATGGGTAGCCTGAGTCCCCCAAGAGCCATGTGAAGGACCCCGCAACATGCTCCCTTATGAGCTTAATACGTACTGGCGATGTCGTCCATATACCGGCGTCGTGGCATGAGCCAGGAAATCGCGCGTTAACATGGCGGAAAATAAGCTCATCATCGCAAATCTATGAATAGCATTATTTAATTGTAAATACTTCAACGTGTTTTTGTGGAAGCATGCAATTTGTATACTTACAGCTTCAACGTTCACGCTGTAGTAACCCTTCCTGTTCATGAAATCGTGAGGCACTACACCAACAGTCGAAGACGACGGCGCAATTATGGCAACATGTGTGCAGTCAATAGCACCTATTACGCCTTTAATCCCAAATTTGCTATGAAAACTAAAAAGCTTGAATTAAGGTAATCCTGTAAATGTTAAACCCAAATTACCTTCTTTTAATGCTGTTGTAATGCTCAGCCGTGTTTGGAAAACTAATTTCAGCATTTTTATGCTCAAAAACTAGCCTACAAATATCTTTGATGTTCCTGGAAACGGAAGATTGGCTAACAGCTACAAAATGGCTGTTTCCAACGCAGCTTTGGTATGAACCATTGGCTAGGAAATAAAGCACTAAAATAAACTGAAAAGAACAAAGTTTTAAGTGATGTGCATACGTTTTATAAAATTTTTTTCCTTACTCGTATCTCAAACGGAATTCTCGAGTTCCGCACATGGTTGTCATGCGGCTTTAACTCTTGAATAAGTGCCCAGCACAGCGTCTTGGGAAATCGCAAAAACCTCTGGAAAGTTTCTTCCTGCAGCAAAAAAGGGTCTTCCGTGTCCCGCAAACTAGCCAGCTTAAGCCTGCGGAAATTTCTATATCGCAAACAACCAGAACTTTTATAAATAATGCTTTTAATTAATAGTTTTTGTAAACAAAAGTTTTGGCAATGAATAATAGCATAAACAAGTTACTAGTTTAACCAAAACTTTCGTAAACTATGGTTTATCAATAAAAACCTATTAATTACAAAAGTTTTTTACGCTTTAACACTATTACCTTTCCTCATTTTTACGTTTTTGTAAAATTAGATACAAAATATACGTTTCTTCCTCCATGTTTTGGTTTTTGTGACCGACTTTAAACCACCTCACAAAATAGTGACTCTTTTTTTGAGACTTGAGATGGGAGACAGAGAAGAGAATACCAGATTGTCTCAAAACTAAATTTGACCACGAAATGTCTCTATTAGTGACTAGAAACAGCTTACAGAATTTACCTAATTATCTGAAGAAAAGTTGGCACAGACAGCCGCAAGTTTAACATCTATCTTCTTTCATTCATTTTTATATTTATTTTATAATTGAAATACATTTTCATTATTAAGTAAATCATTCTAATCAAAAGCCCGGCCCACATTCAAAACGACGACTGCGAGCGACAACGGCGAAAAACTGAAGCTTGACGATATTTGCCGCCAAGCACCGACGACTGATTATAATGAAAGTGACAACGACAGTTCTGCGTTAGCTCAAACAACAACAAAAAATTTATAAAAAATTATTGCATGTGTTAAAAAAAAGTATAACTAATAAATTTCAACACATATTTAGGCTATTTGCATTTATTTTGATTTTTATTCACAAAAAGAAAAAAGGACGCCACGACCGTCGCCTGTCAAAATAGAAATAGATCTAATCTAGCAACAGCGTCATTCATGATTGATTGCCGCTTTGTCGTGTTGTGCCCTGTAATCGCTGGACGGATTTAGCAGATTTAACGCGTTTAAAAGTCCGAATTAATTATTAAAGGCAAAACGGTTTAAAACGGAATAGTTACGAACGGTTTATTCTGTTGCAGTTTGTCCGGCTGACGACCAACGATCCAATCCCAATTCAATTCGTACAAACTATCAGCAGTAGAAAAAATATGACAGTACATTCACGAAATTCAAATAAAGGAATTTATATGCTAAGTTCTTATGATCTATAAAATATTTCAAAGTATAAGTACATATGACAAAGTATCTCACCAATAACATGCTCAAAAAATTCCTCCCCATAAGAACATGTGTAAAAATAACTTGACAGATGCCGCACCGTCGTTGTCGTCTTGAATCTGTTTTCCCTAAATATACGCAATATTGAATACCAATAAACTGTTCATTGTTTACATAGGGGCTCAACCACATTGTAAATTTTACCAAGTAGCGCAACTAACAGCTGATCGGTGAAATTCGCACATTCACACGCACAGTTCTCGACTCAATTTCAAAAAAAAACTTTAGATTATTTAGCTTAAATTTTAAAGTGAGATAAACCTTACCAATTGATGTATACATAGAATATATAGGGCGTATTTGTTGTTATTAAAAGAAGCTTTTTATTTATATTAAAGTTTTTAACATTTTCTTTTCAACTTTAATTTAACAATTTCATACGTTTTTAAAGCATTTTCGTGCATTGAAATACAACCATGTGCATATACGTTTTGACATTACATTTCATACACGTTCTATTTGCCAATCTCATTGTATCTAAATTCGTAAACAATGACTGCAATTATTCGGTGCGATTCTCGAAAAATTTTATTATTTTTGTGAAATTTTATACTTAATCTGTGGTATTGTGGCGGTCAAAAAGGTTTTATGCAACAATATTTTGTCTCACAACGCGACAATGTATTTCGTAATGTCGAAGTACTTATATGTATATGTTTTGATGTGGAAGCTTGCATTTGAGAACACGGCTGCCACTTATTCCATTTGGAACAAAAATGGTCCCTTCCAACCCCATATGGTACACTGGTCCCTTTTTCTAAATTTTGGTTTTTTCGGCACAGTTTTGGGACGCTTATTTCTTTTTCACTTAAACTGAAACAAAAATTCAAAATACTGAAATAAAATTTTCCGCAAATCTATTATCCACATATAATTTTCAATTTACTGCAATGGAATTCTTACCACGAAAATTGCTCTATCTATAAAATGTAGCAGAACAATGACATTTCACCCGGTAGATAATTTAGGCAAGGCATTAAAAAGGGAAGTGGTGAATATTCGGGCAAACACATTGTCATTAATTTTTGATGAAACAACGGACTTATCAGAAAAAAGACTTGTTTTAGTGGATAGATATTTCGATCGGTATTCAATTATTACACAGTTGAAACTTTTAAGACGCTTGATTTTTAGTCTGAGATCCAACTCACACTTACTGAATCTAGGCTCTGGTATGAAGTTTAAAGTGTTAGAGAAAAAGTAAACATCTATAAAAAATAGCATTAACAACACTGCTTAGTCTTATTTACGATTTACTGAGTTTGCCACAAAGCAAATTTTTTAACCGTTCTTTAATAAAACCTAACTGCGCTATGGACTTTATTCCATTGCAATCAAGCAAAACTAGGTTCACAACGTTTGGTTGGTGAAAGACATAGATTAATCCTAGCAATGTGAACATATAATACCTAAAGGTGCACTTTCTTTTTGTTTGTGCAGTTTGAATTAAAACAAGTTTCTACTTTATTAAAATTGTATATATTAAACCATTGAAACATCCCAATTGTTTTTATACGAATAAAAAACTTAAAATTTGGTCCTCTTTTTTGAGATCTGGTCTTTTTTTCGATGCATTTTGGGCCTAAATGAAAACATGGTTTAGCAAGCGTGTTTGAGAACGCGTGTGACAAGGTTGCATTTTTCAGAACTAATTTTCTTTTTAAATAATGAAATAGTAGTATGAAAGCGACAGCCATAGTAGTAGACATTTATGTGAATATTAGCAAAGTTTAAAAAACAGCATTTTTTCTTTGAAAATAATCTAATGGAAGATGCACACGAGGCGTATCTTCATAGACGCGTATTAGGTACAGCATAAGAAATCTTGAGGGGTAGAAAATCGTAGCTGCATTCCATATTTTGTACGCGTCTACGAAGCTATGTCTCGTGTGTATCTTGCCTAAGTTTAGCTTTTTACGAGATCCAACGTTTTTAATTAATAATTATATATAACACGTGAAGCAACTAAGCTTAAGGTGACTTTTGAGTCGTTTTGACACTTGCGTTGCGTCTACATCTGACTTTGAACACACGCGCTTTGATTGCTTCAATCTGTAAGCAACCCACCTCCAACGTCAAAGCAAAACACAAATAATTAAGAACTTAGGGTTCTTCTTGAAGTTTCCTGAATTTCTTGAAAAATATAAGAATTTCTATCGCCGTTCAACTAAATAAAAAACATAATTTTGTATTCATGTCGATTTCGTGATCGATCAGGAGAGACGGTGGAACATATCCCTCTGGAACGCGACGCAATCTGATGAGGGCACAATAGATCAACGGTCGCAGTGCAATCCCCAATAAATTTTCTATATATCTTCATGTTATAAAAATAGTTGTATTTCCTTTTTCCTCATGTGAGAGGGGAACTTTTAACGTCCGTTATTTTAAATTAACCCTTATTTGACGAATCACTGAACGATTTCTTTCAAATAAAGTGTTTGTTAGCGTTCACCGAAGATGGTTAAAACGGCCCCTGGAATTTTTATCTTATATAGCCAAAGAAAGTTATGCAGAAGCAAAATTTAGTCAGCACAAAAAGGTTAGAGAAAATTTAAAATATAATGCATATGTATAAAATGCAAGCAATTTAGGAAATCATTTTTATTATATAAAATTAGTTTGAATTATCAGATTTGTCAATATTATTTTAGTCCTGCTACTTTTAACACATTTATAATATTTAAGAAGAACATTTAAGAAGTAAGAAACATGATTAATGCTTACATTAATACGTCTTTCATTTATTTTCATTGAGGAATAAGTTCGTAAAAATAAAAAGCACGTTTTTATAAAGTGCATGTGAAGCTCCATATATAAAATGAGTAATAGAAGGAACATTGGTTTATATATTACATTTTTAAAATGAAAATCTCCTCCTAAAAAAGTAATAGAATGAATGGTAGTTTGTATATTATATTTTTAAAATGAAAATCTCCTGCTAAAAAAGGAGCAAAGCCTAACTACATTTTTTCATTTTCGTACTTAACTACACTCCCTTTTGTGATTCAGGGTTTCGGCAAATTTTGAAAAAACTCCGAACATCAATTCCTTCATTATATGACAATCGACTACCTAGTCCACTGCCTTCCACTCTATTCGCAACATAAGCTATATTTAAGCTGCCAAACTATATAGTAAACAATGATAATAAGAGACACCAGATGACACTGTCGGGCAGAATTGCAATTTGCCAATGTACCTACTTCTTGGGCTCGGCCATTCCGTCTCTTCCTATTTTTCGTAATCTCTTGTCTCATATTTTTTGTTTCGCCTGACGAAAATTAAGTAGAGAATAAGTCAAAATGAGTGACATTGAGTTATTTTCTGCATTTGAGCTTTTTGAAGTTTTGTTAACTTTTGTACAAATGCTTACAAAATGCGATTTCATGCAAAATAGCATGTTAATATTTTTGTACAAATGACTAGAATATTTATGCACAAGTTATGCTTAATATTTATGCAATATTGAAAATTTTAATTTAAATAAATAAATTATACCATATTACAATTTAGTTAATCAGGGGGAGCTGTTGCGTTTTGCCGACGGCAAATCTTAATAATGCCAACCAAAATTTACATGGTTTAAAAATGTAATTTCATGCAACATAGCAGGCACGATATTTATGCAACAAATATATAATAAATTATATAATTTGTATACAACAATATACACTTGTACATATATCAACTTTCAAATACCTAAATATGTTTATAATTTATGTCAAATATTTTAATATACTTTTCTTTGATATTTAGTTTTGAAAGATATAAAAATATTGTCAATTGAAAATAGTTCTGATCTATCAAATTATAATACTTAAAATAAAAGAACATTTCAAAAATTTCAATAAATTTCATTAATCAGACGGAGATCTACAAGATTTGCGTTTTGCCGACGGCAAACCATATTATTGGTCACTAAAATTTACATACATTGCATAAAGTACATATGTATGTATGTACTTATAATAAATAAAAATGTAATTATTTTATTCGCAAATAATACGAATTAAGCTTTATGCCATACTACCATTACTGCCATGGATTGGAACATGTAACGTTGGGTATCTGTAAAGTAAATATACAAAATTACATTAAATATATAAATAGTAAATTTGCACTTTATTTAAATCATATTACCAAGTGTATATCCATCAACTCTATATCCATTTCCATTCCTCATTGTTGTTGTTGTTGTTGTTGTTGTTTTAGCAGTGCTTCTTTCGATTCCTCCATGCCATTATCCAATCCATGTAACGTCGGGTATCTGTGAAATATATATAAAAAATTGCATTAAATAGTAAATTTACATTTCATTTGAATCAAATTACCCATCGCTTCATATCACCCTAACCCTCAACAGAAGTCGCTTAGGATCTTAGGTTCTTTTATGTTTCTTATCTGCAGCGTTTAGTTTTTGTAATTTGGCCTCTGTTCGTCGTCGTCGCTCTTCAATTTCTTCCGCCCTAGCCATCCATTTGGCATTTTTGTAGAGGAGGACCGTGACCATAAATTCCAACAATTGTAACCGATGGTCTGCGCACTCCCCTGAGAACCAGTCAGGGAACGTTTCATCGGTTTTTCTTTTTATGTAAGCCAGGATCTGTTTTTTTATTTCAAGGGTGTGTGCGCAGATCCGGAACATTTCGAGGTACCATTTCATGTGCGCCGTACTTACTTCGAAGAACTCATCCGAAGGATTTACAAGTCGTAAGTCTTCGTACGGCTTATAATTCTTGGCTACTATAAGCGCTTCTGATGAATTTTCTAAATCGACAGAAGGCTTGCACATGAGATTTGCACATTTTTCACATTTAACCTTCCCCAGTACTTTGTGATAAATGGCATAGCCAGTATAGTACCTCTGTATCTGCTCCTCTGCGGTTCGCGCAGCTACTTCTTCCACGAGGAGCTCATTGGGATTTTCCAGGACATTGTCTTCTTCGTCGGATGGTAGTGTGTCTTCTGTCTGTTGTACGGCGGCTGCTGGTGGTGGTGAAATATTTCCTGCTGCTGGTGAAATTCTTCCTTGTTCGACCTCCTCCTGGAGGTCCATGCCGGCTCGCCCTGGACGGGCCTCCCCGAGGAGACCCTCGTCGGCAGTTCGAATGAGAGTGTATCCTGGTTGCACCTCCCCCTGGAGGCTCTCACTGACGGTTGTTCGTAGTACCATATATCCTTTTTCGCTCTGTCGCAGTACCATGTATCCGGGATGGAGGTTCCCTGGACCAGTAGTTGTACGGAGTATGATGTATTCTGGTTGTGTTTTGGTCAAGTCAATTGTTGGTTGCTCCTGTTCTGTCGCTTTGGTAAAGTCATTGATTCATCTACTTCTCCCACGTGTTCCTCCTCTCCGATTTGTCCAAGTAGGTCGGATATCTTATCGTATGATATTGTATCATGGGATTTTGTCTCGTCTGGGCTTTCTTCACCGACAATGACCTGGCTTGACTTAAAACAATACGTGTGGTCGTGTTCTGCCGCGTTGATTGTTGGTCGCAGTTCATCGTCCCATTGTTCGTCCTCCTCCGGTAGCTCCTCCTCTCCCATTTGTTTTAATAATACGGTTAGCTTATCTTCGGATTCATATCCAGGATCGCGGGCTTTAGTCTCGAATAGTTCGTCCTGGGTCGGTAAGGGTAATACTTTGAGCTAAAGTTTTTTCTTAAGGGTTTGTAGTGCTTGGCCTTGGTGCCGACTATAGTCCTCGCGAAAGTTTTTGCGTCCTCTGTTGCTCCTCGTTGCGGTATTATTGATGTTTCCTTAATTTTGTGGATCTTCCTTTCCTTTTCGTCGATGGTCTTCGTTAACTTCCCTATTGTATGCATCATCGTCTTTACCCTCTTCATGTACACCCGTTGTCGTTTAGCGAAGTACTCAGGATCGGGTACAATGTCCTGGTCATCGTCTAGACCTTCATATTTATATCGGATATCTAGACGCCTGCGTTTTAAATGAAGGTCCGAGTAAAGCTCGAATTTCTCCAATGTCATGTCAGTGGGCTCAGTCTCTTTGATTGTCGTTGATCTAAGCTGCTGCGCAAACAAAGGACCACTTTCACCTGGCACTTCATCAGCAGCCTTCTGCACAAATGAAATACCACTTCCACTTGGCATTTCATCATCAGTCCCCCCGAAAATTGTTGGAATAGCCCCCTCCTTAAGTTTTCTTCCCATTTTTGTTTCCTTTTCGAAGTGTAGGTCGCAAACATACAAATGTTTCGTATTCATGGCAGATATTGGCATATTACATGCCAGAACCGAAGATCTCTTAGCTTCTTCTGCCTTCGGGAAAGCGTGGAGAACCACTCCAACACGCGAAGTGCAGCCAGTTATGCAGCATACCCTCTTAAATTTTTCCACCTCTACAAAGTAGTGTGCAGGTCTACCGTCGTATCCTTCAATTTTTTTTAAAAGTAATAAAAAAATACAAAAAAAATAAATATAAGTAAAATTTCAAATAAAAAATAATAAATTTAAATAAAAAACAAAAAAATAAACAATGCAACAAAATAAAAAAATAGATGTAAGTAATATAATAAATAAAAAAAAATAATAATAAACAAAAACCTGAACAAAAAATAAATAAATTAAAATATTAAAATAATATAATAATAAACAAAAATTAAAATGATAAAATAATAAAAAAAACTTGAAAAATATAAATAAAAAAATTGAAATAATATAATAAATAAAATAAGTACAGCTCGGTATAAAAAGTTTTTGAACAAAAAATAAAAAAATAAATAAATGAAAATAAGGTAAATAATTTAATTTAATAATTTATTTTGAAATAAAATACGCAACAAAAAAAAAGATATTGTAATAACTGATGAATAAAAAAATCCCAAACAGAAAACAAATAAAAAATTTTGGAAATGAAAAGAATTCTATGCAAAAAATTTAAATGAACCATAAAAAATCTTGGAATGTAGTTCACTTATTACATACCAAGTATAAGGTAGACTGCCAAAGTAATTTCCGTCATACTGAATAAATAAATATAAAAATACAAATATATAAATATAAAATAATACTCGCATCAACGTATAATTTATAATAATATATATTTATATGTAATAATATATGCATAAGTGTGTGAACGCTATCGTGAGTTGAAAAGGGAAGCGAGACGCCTTTTCAGGAAGAAAAAAGCAGAAGCAGAAAGGCGTGAGTGCGAGGAGCTTGAGCTGCTAGCCACCAGGAATAACGCCCGAGAATTCTACCAAAAAATACGGCGACAGACGGAAGGTTTTAAGACCGGGGCAAACTCCTGTAGGAATGAAAACGGCGACCTTGTAACTGATGTCCAGATAGTGCTTAGATTATGGAGGGAACACTTCTCTGCTCTCCTAAATGGAGGCAGCAATTCACCGCGCAGAGATAAAGAACCCGATCCCGCAATCGATGATGATGGAATATATGTCCCCCCGCCCGATTATGACGAAGTTAGAATAGCAATAACCAGATTGAAAAACAACAAGGCCGTGGGCGCTGATGGATTGCCTGCGGAGCTATTCAAGTTCGGCGGCGAGGAGTTGGTAAGGCGCATGCAGCAGCTTCTTAGCAAAATATGGGCGGACGAAAGCATGCCCGACGGTTGGAATCTAAGTGTTCTTTGCCCAGTCCACAATAAGGGGGATACTGCAAAATGCACCAACTATCGTGGAATCAGCCTTCATAATATCGCATATAAGGTCCTTTCAAGTGTATTGTGCGAAAGATTGAAGCCCACCGTGAACCGGCTGATTGGACCTTATCAGTGCGGCTTCAGACCTGGTAAATCTACCATCGACCAGATTTTCACAATGCGCCAAATCTTGGAAAAAACCCGTGAAAAGAGAATCGACACACATCACCTCTTCGTCGACTTTAAAGCCGCCTTCGACAGCACGAAAAGGAGCTGCCTATATGCCGCTATGTCTGAATTTGGTTTCCCCGCAAAACTTATACGGCTGTGCAAAATGACGTTGAGCAACACCATCAGCTCAGTCAGAATTGGGAAGGACCTCTCCGAGCCGTTCGAAACTAAACGAGGTTTCAGACAGGGTGACCCCCTATCGTGCGATTTCTTTAATTTGATGCTGGAGAAAATTATACTAGCTGCAGAACTTAACCGCACTGGAACAATATACTATAAAAGCGTGCAGTTACTGGTATATGCTGATGCCATTGATATCATCGGCCTAAACACCCGCGCTGTTAGTTCTGCTTACTCCAAGCTGGAAAAAGAAGCGGTAAAGATGGGTTTGATGGTGAATGAGGACAAAACGAAGTACCTGCTGTCATCGAGCAAAGTCAGCGCATATGCGCCTTGGCAACCACGCTACTGTTGGCAGTCATAATTTCGAAATAGTGAAAGACTTCGTTTATTTGGGAACCAGCATCAACACTAGCAACAACATCAGCACTGAAATCCAGCGAAGAATCAATCTTGCCAATAAATGCTACTTTGGACTAGGTAGGCAATTGAAAAGTAAAGTCCTCTCTCGGCGAACGAAAATCATACTCTACAAGTCACTTATCGTACCCGTCCTGCTATATGGGGCAGAAGCATGGACCATGACAACAGCAGATGAAGCGGCTTTGGGAGTGTTCGAGAGAAAAGTTCTTCGAAAGATTTATGGACCTCTACGCGTTGGCGATGGCGAGTACCGAAGAAGATTTAATGATGAGCTGTACGAGCTATACGCAGACATCAACATAGTCCAGCGAATTAAAACGCAGCGGCTGCGCTGGCTAGGCCATGTTATGCGAATGAAAGATGATGCTCCGGCCAAGAAAGTGTTTCTATCGGAACCCGCCTATGGAAGCAGAGGTAGAGGGCGGCCCCCACTCCGTTGGAAGGACCAGGTGGAAAACGATTTAAACTCCCTTGGTGTGACCAATTGGCGCCGGTGGGCGGAGCGAAGGAGCGACTGGCGCGCCTCGTTGGACGGCCATAACCGTTTAGACGGTTAAGCGCCAATTAAGTAAGTAAGTAAGTAATATATGCATAAAATATATTTAATAAGAGTTAGAATTTCAGATAATTTATTTTCCAGAAAAATTTTATATTTATAAACACGGTCTTCTATACTCACGCAAATAAAATTACTAAAATATACTTTCTTTTTTGTATTTATGTATAGGGGAAGTTCATATCAAAACGCAATAATTACAATCGAACATTTTCGAGAATATCAAGAAATTATGAAAATTTTTTACCTGCACTTTATTGCCTTTTGATATTGAAATCCTCATATACATACCACCCACCATTTGCATAATTTAGTTTAAAATGCTTATACCTGTTGTTATTAAATTTCATCATAAAATTAGTGTGAAAAGTAATCAAATTTTTTTCCAAAATGAGTAAAGTACAATTTTTAAAAAAATATCAGATATGATGTTTTCATAAAAAAATGTGTTAAAAAATATGAATATATAATACATACATTAATAATTTCGAATAAAAGTATATTTTTAAATTTTAACGTTTTTAATCATGTGATGATGATATTTTTTATCAAAATTAAAAAAAAATTCTCTCTGTGTATATTATTGGGTATGTGCAAAGATATGCAAGTATATTTATTGATTTCAAAACAACCAACTTCAACCAAAAATATAAATAATTTGGATCAACCTAATGTAATTTTGTGTAATTATGTGGTATTTGCTGCAAATACATACATATATCTGTGATCACAAGTCATAAGAGCCAAAGTGTAAAATAATGTAAAATGAATGTAGAAAACGCTTAAAATTTCGAATATAAAAGTCAAATACCATTTTCAAAATCATTAGTCCAAATATGGTTATAGAATATTTATTTAATACCTATAAAATTTAATATTGTGAACTTAGGCGTTTATGACTTTTGCCCACATATATATGTGTACATTAGACTGGGTCGAAAAAAAGTAGGAAAAATTCGCCTCTAAATTTGAAGCTTATGCCAAGAGGTCTCGTAAAAATTTTATTCAGTTGTATCATATCTACATATTTATTTTTTTTCTCACACAAACACAAATTTGAATATTTAACTTTCCACTCAGCATTTAGGTGATTAAAATTTGAATATCCCTACATTTCAATACAATTTGATAATAAGTTATGATACAATTGAACAAAATAAATAATCAAATATGAAAAGTTTTGATAATCAAAACTTAATCAAATTTTGGAATCATATTTGAATCAAATGTATTTTGTTAAAATTTTGTTTATCATTTTTCATTCAGCTTTCTGAATATTAGGGCGGGTCGATTTAAAAATCGCTCATTACTCTGTGAAAATCGTATTCTAGGTATCAAAATAAGAAACTTTGCCGAAGGAACCATATCTCTAAAACTAATTCTGATGTCCCCCAATTTGGGTCGAACTTTTGGGTAGGGGCACTTTGTCCCACTTTGACCCATTTAGAGTACTCCAATCGAGTCCAAATGTATGACCGACCCCCACCAACTTTGGAGGCCCGACCCACCGATGCCAGTGGCACACCCCTTGGAACCCCCTTAGGGGTTCACCATACAAACATTTCAAAAAATCGCCGGTTTTGCACTTAACATGAAAAAATCAGCGAAATGCCTATGTTTTTTCTTTTTGGAGTTTATTTTTCTCTTTAGAAATTTATTTAGTCAGAACATATGTAAATGAAAAAATGAATTTAACTTAGTAATAGAAAAGAAATTAAAAAAAATTATTAGAAATTAGCGTTTTTACAACCCTTTTAAAACCAAGGCATCACTGTGATGCATTTGCATGTCGTAAACATAGTTGTGTGGGTTTTCTATTCAACCGTTTTAAAAAATGTAGGTATCACTGTGACACAATTGCAAATCGTAAAATTGCTTGTGTTGTTTTTTTTAAGCCACCACAAGACACAGCAGGTAGAATTGAAATTGCAATTTCATTCTAATTACCTCGTCTCGTAGACCATATATAACGCAACAGTTTTTGTGAATGCATTAAGTCGTTGTGAAGAACTCAAAGTGTGAAGTGCTAATTTAAGATAAAAAAATATTTCAAAAAAAATAATAAGTGAAGTGACCATTCCAAATCAAAAAGTTTACAATGAATCCACCATCCTCTACACCGCAAGATGAAGCAACTACATCAACAACTATCGAAAACCCAATGAGTCATATACCCAAGCATGATGTTACTGTTTTTGGTGTGTCTACTGATTTAACTGATCTTAATTTACCAACCCATCTGGATATCTTGAGATATTATTTTTACTTAAGCGAAGAACAAAAAAAGTTTTCCCATAAATCATTCACTATTCAAGTACAAGATAAGTTGATTGGAATTTGGGAAAACTTGGTATGGAAATAATGCTGAAAAAAGTGTATTTAATAAATTGAATAAATTGCTTTTAAGTATCAAGAGCAAATCAAGAGAAGAAACAACACCCAACAATTTACAGAGTATGTAAAATCTCTGGAAACAATTTTTTACATTGGAACATGTAAATGCGATTTGAAGGCAGCTCCATGTGCATGCGGCTGGGTTCCCGAACGCCTCAAAGAGTTCATGCACGATCAAAATAATCAGAGAAGACTAACAATGGATGCATTTATGATGGAAACTGAAGAGCAAGGAGCAACGTCTATGTCATTAATGCCAACATACCAAGATCTCGATGATTCAACATACGTACCGCCACCGGTTCAAGAAGATATGGATAGAAGCACAAGTTCACAATACACAGAGAGATACGATTGTTTTAACTTTGCCTTGGTATGTGACAGATTTGGTGTGCCTGACAGAGTAGCATCAGCATTGGCAAATCATAATAATGGCAACCAAAATGTACATGCTTTGGAAATGTAATTTTATGCAAAAGAGCATGCACAATATTTATGCAACAAATATATAATAAATTATATAATTTGTAAACCACAATATACCTACACCTGAACATACATACATATGCCAACTTTCAAAAATAACTATGTAATTTATGTGAAATATGCTTAGCGGAATGATACAAGGTGGCAGTATGGTGACATACCTACAAACATAAATAAAAATTCCATGTACTTTGTTTTTGTAAATTCGATGGACAAATGTCAAAATCTTACCGCGCCGGATGTTGATGTATCAAGTCAAATAAAAAAAGTTTGTAATCAGCTGTTCCATGCTGCCACCTTGTATCGTTGCGCCATGGAAATATGTTAATATACTTTTCTTTGATATTCAGTTTTCATAGATATGTATAAAAATATTGTGAATTGAAAGTCCTTCTGATTTATCAAACATCAAATTAAAAAAATAAATAAATAAAAATAAAAGAACATTTAAATAAAAATAAAATAAGATTTATAAACAAAGTTACATACATACATCTTCTAACAACCACTTCCCTTCCCTGCAAAAATCGTTGGATCATGTGGTCCACTGGAGTACTTACCATTATACTCCACTGTAATGCAGCAATGGACCAACTCATGTTTCTACACGAACATATTGTAAGCCGACCATTGCTCGTTTTTAACGATTGTAATCACTACACGATGTTTATTGGGCTGTGGGTACTCCACGGATTACTCTGATGTTATGCGGAGGTGGAGTATATGGTCCATTCCTAGGACATCGCAATGTTAATTGGACCATATTTTTTGTATGAATTGTGGTTAATTTTGGAGCACTCGGTTGGTCCATAGCACCGTCACCGACATGCATGCATGGAGTACTCGCGATTTTTGCAGGGTTGCCAACGCTGTATATGTACATATGTAAGCATAAGCATGGTTTGGTTGAAATCAAAACAAACCCTAATCATACGCATGCCTGTTTGATATTCAAAGTTCGAACCAGCTGATCTCTATATATAAACATACATACATGCATATATACGTGCGCGCGTAAACAAAACTTCGTCCAACAACCCCTTCTCATAGCTATGCTGTAAAAATTCAAAACCGTCTAAGACATACATATATACATGCACACATATTTATGTATATACAAAAACAAACCATTCTCTGCGCTGCAGAAGAAGCCAATCGCTAATCAAAAGCAATAATCTAAAAATACAAAACAATAACATACAAATGGACATATGTATATTCATTGGCGCCAGCCAGTCTTCCATTTATAATTGGCTTTGCAAATGCCATCAGAAAAGTTTTCTTCTCAACTTTCAACAAAAATGCGAAAAATCAAGCAAATTTGTTGAAGTTGTTGAAGTGAAAAGTGGCAACATAACTCCTTTTCTGAGACACCGAGCTGAAATGTGCAAAACAGCTCTTCGAAGGAATCACAATTTTAAATTTTTACAATTTTTGGTCTCGAACAAAGTTAGGGGTATTCACTCTATGCGCAAGTGTAACTTGCACATTTGGCTTTGTGAAAACAAATTTTTTTGTTTTGTTAATTTTTCTGCAATTAATTGATTTTGCCTTATAAAGACATCTACAAATATGCTCATTTTATACAGCAGTCAAAAATTTATCGTCTAAATGTGAAAAATTGTGTATGAATCCCTCTCCTCTAGGTGAATTTCACAAACACAATGACCGTTTTTGTATCTAAAGAACAATCAGGATTTTTTCTTACCGTATATATGGTTGAATTTATCACACATTAAGACGCGTGGTCTCGCCCTAAGATATGTTATAGGTAAATACATTTTTTTCATCATACTTTTGAGAGAAAATTCAAAACCAAAATTTGTGTAATGCTCAGTAACTCGACATATTTATATGATAGCAACGTCAAGAACGGAAACCCCAAAATCATTGTGCAATATAGCATAATATGTTTTGATATTTCCCATTAACAGTTTTACACTACATTCATCAATATGCAAAATTTCAAGTTGGCGCTTATTCATGAACACCCTTATGAGCTTCTACAACTTGCCATTTTTAGATGGGATTTGGCAGTGTTTTTGTAAGGCGCTTAATGGGCCCCTTTATTAATGCATATCATGCTTGTATTGATACTTTGCTATTAAAGTAACAAGTACTAAATTGAAAAGTAGGAGTGTGTGTAAGTAGGTTTAATTTGGGTGGAAGGTTTGAAATTGTTGAATGGTAATTCACCACTTTTTTTTTTTTGCATCCCACCATCCATCGCATTTATCCCTCTTTATGTATGATTTGCACTTTCATTTGCCTGGTTTAAAATTTATGCGGCAGTTACTCACGAACGTACGTACCAAAAACTTGTCAGCTGACACGACCTATCTTAGAGTGTGCAATGTAAACGAAAACTCACCGACGTGCAACGCCCGTACGTACGTAGCCCGGAACGTAGAAATCAAAACAATTTTGATATTTTCCGTAAGAACGTGTCAGCTGATCGCTCTCTCACAAAACCGAGTTGCCTAGTAAACTTTTGTGTACTATGTTTGGACCAATTGCAGTTATTAGACAAAAATGCCTAATGATTTTTTAAAATTTTGTTGAAATCTTCTAAAATTATTATATAAAATTGGAGGTTATACTAGGCTCAAACATACACCAAATTGGCAATTTATACTATTTGGGCAATTTATTACGCAATTTGTCATATAATAAATTGTAATAAAAAATTGCCAATTTAAAAAAAATTGCGTAATAAATTGTTTCAAACTGCAAATGCAACATTGTAAAGTGTGTTTATTGAGTATATTTAAACGTCAGCTAAGCACGGCTGAACTATATGGTTGGCTCATCTCATCAGCTGATTTTACGTCTTTCATTTCACTGGAGTAGGGATTGTCAAAAGAAGATGGCAAACTCAAAATGAAACCAAAACCTTTGTTATGGAAACGCATTTACAGTGGAAGCAGTAAGGAAGGCGGGGTACATTTAAAAAAAAATTGTGGTATTTTATTTTAGTTTGTTTTACTGTAGTTTATTTTATTTATTCGGTTTTATTTTAGTTTTCTTTCTTTTCTTTATTTTATTTATGTTAGGTTATTTCCTTTTAGTCTATTTTATTTCAATTAATTTGTTTTAGTTTAGGCAACTTTATTTTAATTTAATATTCATTTTTGTTTAATTTTACCATTACTTTCATTTGAACATATTCCCCCCCTGTTTCCCAGATATAACCATTTTCTTGCCTGATTTCAATAATTTATATTTTTATCAAAAAGTTTTTATGTTTATTTAGCAAAATTTCTCAAACGGTAAGAGCCTGTATGCACCTACAAATTCATTCTTCTCTAAAGTACCTATTCATCCATGATTTAAACTAACATTTACGTATGCTTATCTATGTAGTAGGCAGTGCGTCAATTGCGCAGCCCTATTTATACGGTTCACTAGATAACTTAATAACCAAGTTAACGTTTATAACGCACATAGTGTATAGTTTAAATTTTTTTGTAATATTGTTTTTTTGTATTCCTAGTAAATATATTACAATAGGCACGAGCCAAATTATGTGTCGTCGGTGGTTAAAAGTGTTGCCGTTTATACCTTTAATAACTCACAGCTAAAAGGGGAATTTATTATAAAATTAAAATAAACGAATTTATTGCTCTTTTGCGAAATAATGTTATATTTCTTCGCAAAATTACTTTAATTTATTTCGCCGCTCCCATATATTAATTTTTATCTATGAAAATAATGTAAAATTCTTACTTTGTACTGACATGTGATAAACAAGTCAGCATATACAGTATGACGTCACAGTGCGAATTCGGGCCAGAAACGGGTAAAACACCACTCTTATGTAGCAACTGCAACACAGTTGCTGCAAATTTGGCTGCGTGACTGCGCGAACAATTTTTCGGCAGAATATGATAGGGGGTTTCAAATAGCAAATAAAAATGTCCATAAGCTGTGACAACTCGGCAATTTAGGATATGAGAAAATTATTTGCAATAATTTATATGAATAATGGATGGAAATTTTTAGATTATATTGCTAATATGTTAGTGGACATTTACTAGGCAATATCTGTGCATGTTTATTTGCATTTTTTACTACCATATTAGTACTTTCATACGGGATTATAAATAGTTTGGTATTATTTCAAAGGAAAAGTTCGGGGTTATGAAAGTAGTTATGCTCGTCATAATGAATACCCCCAATATGCATCGAAGTTCGAATTTATAAAATCGCAAAAATTTGTCTTTTGACGATTTTATCAAATGCCATGTTGCCATCAATTTGGACAACTTAAGAAGAAGAATTTATGAATGAAAAATCAAGAGGACGCTAGTTTTCAGGATTTTGTGATTTACATACAAAACATGAGCATACATATGTAAATATGTATGTGTGCTTGTGCGTATGGTTGGATGGTTGAAGTGAATTTTGTTTTCTTTGTCAACATGCGAATATAAAAATATTTCTTAGCTTACATATGAACATAGATTTGTACATATGCTTGTGCGTAAGAATAATTTTTGTTGGAAGTGGTTGATTGAAACAGTTTGTCTTTTATTTGAACATGTGAATGTACAAACATTTGTTAGCTTATGCATGGATATATTGGTATCAATGAAGTGGGTGGGAAATGGGGGTGTAGGCTGATCTTTAGTTTAGGAATATATGTGTGTACATATATACCAATCTAGGTTTGTTTATACCCACTCACCATTTAGGTGATTAAATTTTCAATTTCCCTACATATCAATATAATTTGATTACTCTTTCTGACAAAATTATGAGTGACCATACAATTGAACAAAAGAAATAATCAAATATGAATACTTTAGATGATCAAACACTGAATATATTTTTTCAACCACATTTTGGAATCATATTTGAATCAAATGTGTTTACTTTAGGGGATCAAAAATTTATAATAATTTTTAATTCAGCTTTCTGAATCTTTTTTGACTATATTTGTTGACTGAATAATGTATTTTATACTTGTCAAAATATTTCTTTACATCGGAGCTGCTCAACCCCTATACACTTGTAGCACCCCTGCAAAAATCGCGAGTACTCCATGCATGCATGTATGGAGTACTCGCTATGGACCAACCGAGTGCTCCAAAATTAAACACAATTCATACAAAAAATATGGTCCAATTAACATTGCGATGTCCTAGGACTGGACCATATACTCCAGCTCCGCATTACATCAGAGTAGTCCATGGAGTACCCACAGTACAATAAACATCGTATAGTGATTACAATCGTTAAAAACGAGCAATGATCGGCTTACAACATGCTTGTGTAGAAACATGAGTTGGTCCATTGCTGCATTACAGTGGAGTATAATGGTAAGTACTCCAGTGGACCACATGATCTAACGATTTTTGCAGGGACTTTTGTTTTTCCTGAATCATAGGCACAGATTCAAATTCACACTTTGAATATAAAAAAAAAAAACAAGTAAGGACAGGACTGTCTTCGGCTGTTCCGAAGACTTCAACCTTCCAACCATCATAATTTATCTACAAAAAATCAGAGAATTAAATTTGCAATATACTTGCTCTGATCAGAGAATTTTTTGGTAACAGACGAACAGAGAAAATCGTTAAGAGAATTTTCTGTTACGTCTTGCACCCTGTTAAGTTAACATGAATTTGGGGAATAGTGGTGAAGTGCAAGACGTGTCACATGCAAATGGATCGTAAGCAGTGGATGCCAAAAAAACGCCTTCTCATTGTGTTTAAATTCTCTGATCTGATACAATGCTCAACATCTGATCAACAGGCACATGTCTTTTGTGTATTGTTGGTCTTATTTACATATTTAAGGGTTGATTCAGAGAATTTAAACACAATGAGAAGGCGTTTTTTTGGCATCCACTGCTTACGATCCATTTGCATGTGACACGTCTTGCACTTCACCACTATTCCCCAAATTCATGTTAACTTAACAGGGTGCAAGACGTAACAGAAAATTCTCTTAACGATTTTCTCTGTTCGTCTGTTACCAAAAAATTCTCTGATCAGAGCAAGTATATTGCAAATTTAATTCTCTGATTTTTTGTAGATAAATTATGATGGTTGGAAGGTTGAAGTCTTCGGAACAGCCGAAGACAGTCCTGTCCTTACTTGTTTTTTTTTTTATATTCAAAGTGTGAATTTGAATCTGTGCCTATGATTCAGGAAAAACAAAAGTCCCTGCAAAAATCGTTGGATCATGTGGTCCACTGGAGTACTTACCATTATACTCCACTGTAATGCAGCAATGGACCAACTCATGTTTCTACACAAGCATGTTGTAAGCCGATCATTGCTCGTTTTTAACGATTGTAATCACTATACGATGTTTATTGGACTGTGGGTACTCCATGGACTACTCTGATGTAATGCGGAGCTGGAGTATATGGTCCAGTCCTAGGACATCGCAATGTTAATTGGACCATATTTTTTGTATGAATTGTGTTTAATTTTGGAGCACTCGGTTGGTCCATAGCGAGTACTCCATACATGCATGCATGGAGTACTCGCGATTTTTGCAGGGGTGCTACAAGTGTATAGGGGTTGAGCAGCTCCGATGTAAAGAAATATTTTGACAAGTATAAAATACATTATTCAGTCAACAAATATAGTCAAAAAAGATTCAGAAAGCTGAATTAAAAATTATTATAAATTTTTGATCCCCTAAAGTAAACACATTTGATTCAAATATGATTCCAAAATGTGGTTGAAAAAATATATTCAGTGTTTGATCATCTAAAGTATTCATATTTGATTATTTCTTTTGTTCAATTGTATGGTCACTCATTATTTTGTCAGAAAGAGTAATCAAATTATATTGATATGTAGGGAAATTGAAAATTTAATCACCTAAATGGTGAGTGGGTATAAACAAACCTAGATTGGTATATATGTACACACATATATTCCTAAACTAAAGATCAGCCTACACCCCCATTTCCCACCCACTTCATTGATACCAATATATCCATGCATAAGCTAACAAATGTTTGTACATTCACATGTTCAAATAAAAGACAAACTGTTTCAATCAACCACTTCCAACAAAAATTATTCTTACGCACAAGCATATGTACAAATCTATGTTCATATGTAAGCTAAGAAATATTTTTATATTCGCATGTTGACAAAGAAAACAAAATTCACTTCAACCATCCAACCATACGCATGTTTTGTATGTAAATCACAAAATCCTGAAAACTAGCTTCCTCTTGATTTTTCATTCATAAATTCTTCTTCTTAAGTTGTCCAAATTGATGGCAACATGGCATTTGATAAAATCGTCAAAAGACAAATTTTTGCGATTTTATAAATTCCAACTTCGATGCATATTGGGGGTATTCATTATGACGAGCATAACTGCTTTCATAACCCCGCACTTTTCCTTTGAAATAATACCAAACTATTTATAAGCCTGTATGAAAGTACTAATATGGCAGCAAAAAATGCAAATAAACATGCACAGATATTGCCTAGTAAATGTCCACTAATATATTAGCAATATAATCTAAAAATTTCCATCCATTGTTCATATAAATTATTGCAAATAATTTTCTCATATCCTGAATTGCCGAGTTGTCACAGCTTATGGACATTTTTATTTGCTATTGAAACCCCCTATCATATTCTGCCGAAAAATTGTTCGCGCAGTCACGCAGCCAAATTTGCAGCAACTGTGTTGCAGTTGTAACATAAGAGTGATGTTTTACCCGTTTCTGGCCCGAATTCGCACTGTGACGTCATACTGTATATGCTGACTTGTTTATCACATGTCAGTACAAAGTAAGAATTTTACATTATTTTCATAGATAAAAATTAATATATGGGAGCGGCGAAATAAATTAAAATAATTTTGCGAAGAAATATAACATTATTTCGCAAAAGAGCAATAAATTCGTTTATTTTAATTTTATAATAAATTCCCCTTTAGCTGTGAGTTGTTAAAGGTATAAACGGCAACACTTTTAACCACCGACGACACATAATTTGGCTCGTGCCTATTGTATTTCGTTGGCTAATTGCTACGAGCATTGATATTTACATATACATGGCCGTATACGCGGATTGCCATAATTGATTTGGTCGCTACATAACGCGGAAAGCGACAAGTTGTTTTATTAATAACTTAAGACACTGCCACAGCATCAAAGCGACCAAGCTTTTTATACATGTCTGCCTTTAATTGGAGTATTATTGAATATGTATATATGTATGTACATTTGTACTTTTTTGCTTTGGTTTGTATTTTCATACATATATATTCAATGATACAATCTGATACAATTTGTGTTTAAATTCTCTGGCCTAATGAAGTCAAAAGCACAATGCAACTCTGTTGGCAGCGTTCCGCTTCCGTTTCCGTTTCTTAGTTTTCAAAGCAAATGTCATTGTCTGCATGGCGGAACGATACAAGGTGGCCGCATCGAACAGCTGATTATAACCTTTTTTATTTGATTTGATACATCAACTACCGGCGCAGTACGATTTTGACATTTGTCCATCGAATTTACAAGTACATGGAATTTTTTTTGTTTGTAGGTATGTCACCATGCTCCCACCTTGTATCGTTCCGCCATGATTGTCTGTCTCATCCTTCATACTAATCGAGCAGTTACTTCTGTGTGAAAGCAAAAAATTTACGATTTCATTAGCAGGTGAAATGAGATCATTAAATTTCTGTGTGAAAACAGTATTAGGTAACGGGTAACCTGTCTTGTAGGGCTTAGCCAAAGAGGAAAATGACGTAAAAATTGCTCATAAAAAACAGCTCAACTAATGTTTACATTCGCAATACACCACCTTCTAAATTCCATCATGAGAGGGTATTATGTAGTGATGCCAGACATGCGTCCAAATGCCAAAAACAAGTAAAACGCATAAATTGAAATTTTTAGAGTTAGCAGCTTTTCATAATTTTGTTGGAGTTTGTGATTCTGGACAATAAACACATACGTTTCTTTTACCACCATATGCAGAAATCGTCTCCCCCTCCACCATTATCAAAAAATCGGTTTAAGTGAAACGCGGAGCTTTTACTTATGCTCAAGTTCTAGTGTTAATGAACTGAACTTTGCTCATCTTAAACATGTAGACCATCGGCTCTTTGTAAAGTATCGGGGAAAAGTATCGAGACTTTACTCCGTACATGGAAAAAAGCATCGAGTACGAAACACTCAGGTATTTTTTGGAAAAGTTTCGATACTACTTACTCAGTACTCGTATCGTTCATATCAATGTAGCGTTACGCATAATAAGAAATGCCAGTTTTATTTAATAATTAATACTTTATTTTAAAAAATCAAAAAATTTTGTTGTCTACAAAAATATAGAGAATAGCCTTCTCAGAAAGATTTTTTTTAGTGGACAGTAAATTTTTCCACATAATTTCTGGTAATAGTCTAGTTGAGGGGTCGACTGCTAATACGCTACCAAAAATATCGAGAGAGGTGTCAAAAGACGCGTCTTGACATCAGTATTAATAATCCGAAGGCGGAAAATAAAAATATTAACGCGTTCAAAAGATATTAACGAAACACCGAAAAAAGACCCGCGGGTACCTCCGAAACCGGGGGTCGGATCCATAGTATTTTTGCGCAGAACACCTTTCGGCGTTGGCGGCCTTCGGCCGCGCTTATAAAAAATAATCCTGGGCTACGCCATGCCACGTCCGGGTGTGTGGTTTAACCGTGGCTACCGCCACGGTGATGCACAATTTTTTTGGTGGGTACAAACACAACAACAACCACATGGAAATCGCCAACTTCAACTGCAAATATCTCCAGACAGAGATAAAATTTTTTTTTCCGCCTTCAGATTATTGTTCTCGAGGTTAATACGCGTCTTTTGACACCTCTCTCGATATTTTTGGTAGCGTATTAGCAGTCGACCCCTCAACTAGACTATTACCTAATTTCTTAGTCATATATCGTATGATAATATAAACTAATGAATAAAAATCTGATTTTACATATATTCTTGTCTTATTCAAAAAAAATGGACGGAATGTCAATGTGTAAGACACTTTCATATCAAAGTACATATAATACGCTTAAAAACTATTGGGATTGCGTTTATAACAATTTTTAAAAAATGTGCTTCTTTTATGACAGCGTTACATATAGACCACTGAGTGAAAGATTGCCCTATGGTGCATGTCTTGGCTACCGGTTTCAATACGACCTTTTATACCAAACCACACCATTTCTGAACTATCTATTGCTACAATATTAATATAGGTCGTTTTCGAAGTAATGTTATACTAAAGAAATAGTTTTATTCATAGATAGGACGTTTTGAACTGGCAGCAAAGACTTAGTAATAAATCAGTAATTATATACAGTAATTATATAATTAATTATAGTAGCTGTATCAGGGCCATTCGAAACTTTATCGCTATTGGTTTCTGCGCCTACAATACGAAAAAGATCGCAATTTAAACATTTTGTACGTATTAACTTTATACTTAAACTATGTTGTGTTTGGAATATTTTTGTGTGTAACATAAAACGGCTCTTTACATATATCAAATCGATAGTCTTAGCAATACGCTACCCAGCAAAGTAAGTAGTGGTACTGATACAACTAACTGACTTGCGCCAGCATAACAATCGGTAATACGACGTGCACGCATAAAATTGCTGCCCAAATATATATCATAACGTCTTTGATTTGGTGGTATGATACGAAGCTGACGTGTGGCATCTTGAAAGATCAAATCATAATAGCCCATTGGTGATGAAAACATACTAAAACTGAAATCATCCGTATTTTTCCGTCCATACAATTGTTGCGCATAGGTCAGCAGATTAATGTAGGAGTTCACTTGAGTTTCATTGTAGTTCTCGCCGCCACGTGTTACAATTGCATTCGCCTTTACTTTGCCCAAATTACATTTTTTGTAATCGTGTAACTCGGCGCGGGTGCCTAAAAAGAAAATATTCATTGTACGTTTTTTATAAACATGTTGTTGTTGTTGTAGCAATGCTCGCCCCACCTAATAGCCGCGACCGATCACAAATTGTCATCAATATCCTCTAACGGGAGTCCGAGGAAACTTGCCGTTTCAACAGGGGTGGACCATAAGGAAAGGGGTGTTAGAGGCGTTGGTTCCACATTACAATTGAAGAGATGGTTGGTGTCATGTGGGGACACGTTGCAAGCGGGGCATACATTTTGTATGTCGGGGTTGATTCTGGATAGGTAAGAGTTTAACCTGTTACAGTATCCAGAACGAAGTTGAGCAAGAGTGACACGCGTTTCTCTGGGGAGTATGCGTTCCTCGTCCGCAAGTTTTGGATAATTTTCGTTAAGCACTGGATTCACCGGGCAATTCCCGGCATAAAGGTCCAACGCCTGTTTATGGAGTTCACCAAGGACCTGCTTGGGTTTTTTCACTTCATACGGCTGGGTTCTCAGGTGCCGTATTTCCTCAAAATGCTTACGGAGATGACTCCTTAAGCCCCTAGGCGGTGCTGGTTCATCAACAGGAACTGTTTGGTCAGCATCTCATTTCTCTCCCTGATGGGGAGTATTCTCGCCTCATTATGCAGATGGTGTTCTGGGGACATAAGAAGACAGCCCGTGGCGATTCTGAGAGCAGTATTTTGGCAGGCCTGTAGTTTCTTCCAGTGGGTGATTTTTAGGCTTGGCGACCATATGGGTGACGCGTAGCACGTAATCGGCTGGCTAATTGCTTTGTATGTAGTCATGAGCGTTTCTTTATCTTTTCCCCAAGTACTGCCAGCGAGGGATTTGAGGATTTTTTTACGGCTCTGAATTCTCGGAACAATTGCGGCTGCGTGCTCACCAAAATTTAGACCCTGATCAAACGTCACACCCAAGATTTTGGGGTGTAGGACAGTCGGTAGCGTAGTGCCATCGACGTGGATGTTCAAAATGGTCGACATTTGGGGCGTCCATGTTGTAAATAAGGTGGCGGAAGATTTAGTCGGTGATAATGCCAGGTTTCGCAAGCCGAAAAAACTGGAGAGATCAGGGAGGTAGCCGTTTATTTTATTGCATAGCGCATCGATCTTTGGGCCTGGGCCTGTGGCCATTATTGTGCAGTCATCGGCGTAGGAAACGATTGTGACTCCTTCCGGTGGTGAAGGTAGCTTAGATATGTAGAAATTAAACAAAAGTGGGGATAGTACACCACCCTGTGGCACCCCTTGTTTAATTCTCCTTGGTTTTGATGCTTCGTTTCTAAATTGCACCGATGCCTGCCGACCACCCAGATAATTTGCGGTCCACCTTTTAAGACATGGGGGAAGGGTAGACCCTTCCACGTCCTGCAGTAACGACCGTATCGAAAGCTTTTGATAGGTCTAGCGCTACGAGTACTGTTCTATGGTGGGGTATTGATTTAAACCGCCATTTATCTGGGTGCTAATGGCATTTAGCGCGGTGGTAGTGCTATGGAGTTTTCTGAAGCCATGCTGATGAGGGGCTAGCTGCAAATTTGCTTGGAAATAAGGGAGCAAAATGGCTTCAAGCGTCTTTGCCACTGGCGATAGGAGAGATATCGGACGATACGACTCACCTATGTTAGCTGGTTTCCCAGGCTTTAGTAGCGGGACCACCTGGGCCATTTTCCATTTCTCAGGTATGACAAAGGTGGAAAGAGACAGATTGAAGACATGCGCCAAATATTTGAAACCCTCTTTCCCTAGGATTTTAAGCATCGGCATGGCTATGCCGTCTGGGCCCACTGCTTTGGATGGTTTAGCACGACCAATGGCGTCCTCAACCTCTTTAGCGGTGATGGTGATTGGTGACGCGCTGAATTTGTGTTTATGTGCGTGTCTATTGGCTCTCCGTCTATCTTTGTCGACCGTAGGATGCATTATATATTGTCGGCAGAAAGCGCTCGCGCATTTTTTCGCGCCCGACAGCACTTTGTCGCCAAATGCGATGGAAACTTTGTCTTTGTGCTTAGTCGGATTCGATAGGGCCTTTACGGTGGACCAAAGTTTACCCACACCGGTAGAGAGGTTACAACCTCTTAGGTGCTCCTCCCATTTCGCCCGCTTGTGTTCATCCACAAGCAATCTGATGCGTTGGTTTATATCCCTTATTTGGGGGTAGCCTGGATCAAGCTGTCTTATAAGGTCACGTTCTCTCGCTGAGTTTGATGCCTCCGCTGGGAAGTGGGGCCGGATTTCGGGAATTCTCCCGGCAGGAATGAAATGTGCCGAGGCGGATTTAATGACCTTACGGAAGGCACGCTCCCCTTGGCGGGCATCAGTCGGGATAGGGAGGGCAGCAAAGCGGCTGTCTGTAAAGGATTTATATTCTTCCCACTTTCCTTTTTTGAAGTTTATGAAAGTGCGTTTTTCAGTGACGATGAAGTCGGCGGTACGCTCAAGCGAAATAAGTATGGGCAGGTGGTCGGGTGCCAATGTTACCATCGACTGCCAATTGACGCAGTTTACGAGTTCTGCGCTCACGATTGAGATATCTGGCGAGCTGTGACAGCTTCCTACCATACGTGTGGGGGCGTCTCCGTTTATTGTGCAGAACGTCGTTTCTTCTATTTGGTCCGCCACCATCTCACCCCTACTGTCCGCCCGCAAGTTTGAATGCCATAGATCTTGATGGGCATTGAAATCACCTAAGATAATGCGATTGTTGCCAGTGAGTAAGGGCCTGATATTAGGGCGGTATCCACTGGGGCAACAGGTGGCAGGAGGGATGTAGATGTTGATGATTTCTAGGTTTGCATCGCCTGACCGGACAGATAGGCCTTGACGTTCTAAGACATTGTCCCTGCTATTTGATGCCAGGATCAAATATATAATATTGCACAGAGTGGTGTATGATAAACGCGAGACCGGCTCCATTTCCGTTCTCGCGGTCTTTCCTGTGGACGTTATACCCAGAGCAGGTCTGCAATGCAGATCTTGCTGTGAGTTTAGTCTCTTGAATCGCAGCATTGCGGATGTTGTTCCGCTTCATGAAATCGACTATCTCCGTAATCTTCCCAGTTAGTCCATTACAGTTTAACTGCAGGATTCTGAAGTGCATAAGGGGAGACGTCGCCACTCTGGGGGTAAGTGACGGGTGACTACGCCTGGGTTGTGGAAGGCCAGGACGCAATTGCTGTTGTGGCCCTGGGACTGGGCGTCCTTGGGCAAGCATTGGGGTACCCGGATGATTTGGGTTTGCGACCTGGCAACATGGCGCGATGAAACCCGTCGGGGGGTTGCCGTCGCGGAGACCACAACATCTAGGAAAGTGGCACCACCCAAGGCAGGAGCTGCATTGGGCGTATGTCGCAAACCTATATATTCTGTGCTCGCAGACGGTGCAAACGGATGTAGGGACTAAGAGTCTGTTGACTACGGGACGCCCTTGGGCGTGAACAGCAAGGAGCCACAACAGATTTATAAAAGTTACGTGGTCGGGTTTTGGGATCAAGCCCAGAACAACCTGTCCGATGCAACCATCCCTTGCACGAGACACACTGAACAGAGTATGACCGTCCTAAAAGATTCTTTTCCGGCAGATGCAGCAAAACCATTTCTCAGGACCGGGGTCAGGAGACGGACCCGGATTGGATTCGATGCCTTCCCGGAGTAAGAGAATATGGAGCAGTCCCGCTGCAAGGAGCTGCTGGGAGGATGACAATTTGTGGGAGGGACGAAATTAGATGGGGTCACACTGAAATGACAGTCCTTGGTCGGGAAAAATCCCGAGTCGCTCCGGTACATAGAACCGACTGCCTTAGGAAGCGACAGGAACAGTAAACAGTTACTTACCATCAGTGCAGAGTAATTCAAAATCATCATTCAAGGTATTTCTAGCCCACCACTCCTTCCTTTTTCCACCCGTACTTTCCATTACAGTAGTGTGTTTCATAAATGCTACATGGCCGCCACCTTCCACAAGGCAACGAAATGCTCCCGTATGACCATAATAGTCTTCCGAAGCATCACGTCGACAATAACGATAGCTAGTGCCATGGCAAAGATCACACATGCTATCATAGGGTACACCCGTGTTATATTCATTACTAATTGCGCCTGGTACACACGATTTTGTAAAGTATTCGGCTGCAGCACGCACCGAATCACAACCGTACGGACGTATCCAACCGTTCGATATAAGGAATGCCATTGGGTAAGTCCAGCCAGCTGCTGTATTAATGCCAGTATGACATGTATATTTTCCTTTGAGGTAGGTTAGCTCGGTATCAGGATCTTCTTCTTTGGCAACTGCTACAACGTAATATTCAGGTTCACCCAAATTGTATACTTCAGCCATAAAAGGTATCAAGCCATAATTAAACCCACCAGTATATACATCGCCAGCATCGAATACAGCAATATCCGCTTTACCAGACTGTATCCATTGCATGCAGTTTATGTGTGAATGCATCTTTTTGCATATCAGTTCTGGCTTTAGGATTTGAGCTTTTAAAGCGACCTATAAAAGAGATTAAGCATCAATTACCAGAAAAATATAGTTATGGAAAATTTTTAAACACACCCTCATTTTAATGCATTTTTCCAGCTCCTGATCTGATGTTACACACAGAGTCATACTAGGCACTGGACACTCACGTATTCCATAAATATATTCCATTGTATTTTGTAAATATTTGCTAAAGGATTGATCATCTTCTGGTATTGCAGTTAGTGAATGGGTAGAGTCCTCAAATAAGAAAGCAATAAGATGAAGTTTAAAGTTTAATTTAAATTGTCGTTTAGTTCATAACTACTCACCTGAAATAACAGATTAGCCTTGCCATACCGTTGTGATTCAAATAAACGAAATTTTTCATATAAGACACTTTCGTTGACACCATCTGGACGACTTTGATCTGTAGAGAAACTCGAATCTAAGCGTTCATTACGTAGGCCACTATTACTACCATCAAATCTATCATACGGATTTCCATTGTATTGATTGGATGAGTCATATGGATTATTGGAACCATATGGATTATTACTATTAACACTGTAGGGGTTGCCATAAGGGTCATTGCCGTTGTAATTGTTATTGAAGTTGTTATTATCATTTCCATAATTAAAACGCAAGGTTTGATTTGCTTCTCGTAAAGCATCAGAATACAACTCCGTTATACGCCTTAAAAATTGTTGAAACTTTTTACGTTCATATGTATTGCGTGCAGAAGAGGTAACTACAGCATCGGATGGAATAATGCCCCAGTGACATTGACGATATTCGCTTACTGGCATGCGACGTCCATCACGACAGAGTAATTCGAAACGATCTGGTGATAAACTCTCTGAAAAGAAAGCACATTTTGGTTTCTGTTTATTCTGATAGTCAGACGCCTATTAAAGCCTTGATGGATTGAAAATTGATTTCCCGTGGAAAAGCAAAAATCACCTCGAAGCGAGCCTCCACTTGAAATTCCATCAAAATTCAACTATTTAAATCAGTTTGTAGTTATAACTAAGTAAGGAATACTAACTAGTCACCCTTATCGCGAGTTTTATTTTCACCCGAAAATATTCACAGTTTTTGTTCACCATATCGCAGAGGGTGGCGAAACGATTTTTCATGTTCGAAAAAGATTTCGCCTTATCGGTAACTCTTTGTTCGGGCGAAATGAACAGCGGGGAAACCAAAATTTGTTTCACTTATATTTTACAGGCGTACGAGAGGAAAACAAAATCACCCTTATCGCGAGTTTTATTTTCACCCGAAAATATTCACAGTTTTTGTTCACCCTATCGCAGAGGGTGGCGAAACAATTTTTCATGTTCGAAAAAGATTTCACCTTATCGGCAACTATTTGTTCGGGCGAAATGAACAGCCGGAAAACCAAAATTTGTTCACTTATATTTTACAGGCGAACGAGAGGAAAACAAAATGTAATTAATTTTTTGTTTTGAAATTTGATACTCTTATAATTATATGTACTTCTATTATTAGAAATAAGTCAATAAATAATGCACAATCGGAAGCTGAGTTGAAAAAAGTGAAATTCCTCTATTGCTAAGTATGTAAATTCTATTTTTTATGACAACGTATCCAAACGGTTCCAAAATGTTGATCACCTCATTGAAACAAGATTACCTAAGACCCACTTCATCTTTCCATTTCCTTTTCAACGCTTTTTCCCTATGCGAAAAAAATGAAGATATTTACCCAACTTTACAATTGGTGGAACTCCAAATGTTTGGTTCAATGGTGGCAAGGAGTTGGTAAGAATAACTAGCAAATATTAGAATGCCAGCTTGTTTAGCCTGTAATATTGGCGAAAGCTAATTGAAAAAAATTAAATTGTTATTCAAAAGTGCTGAATATAGTAATTTTTAGCTTACAGTGAATCATTTAGCTAAAGGGTTAGAACTGTCCCTTAATTGCCTCCGAATCGCTTTCACGTATATATTGCCTCGCGCTCAATCAATACCAACCTAAGTGCAATACTAAACATTATTTTATTAATTTTTTATTTATATTTTTGTTGTATTTTAAGGAAATATATGCTTGCTTACAAAATTTACACAATTGTAAGTAAATCATTTGTTCACTGCCAATTCGAAATAGAGCATCAGCTGTTTCGAAGTGAACTTTTGTTCGCCCGAAATTGCCGATAGGCGGAAAAGGTTCACCCGAACAAAAGAAGTGAAGGCGAACACTTTTCCGCGTGAACTTCGCGATAAGGGTGAATGTAATTAATTTTTTTTTTTTTTTTTTTTGAAATTTGATACTCTTTGATATGTACTTCTATTATTAGAAATAAATCAATAAATAATACACAATCGAAAGCTGAGCGGAAAAAAGTGAAATTCCTGTATTGCTAAGTATGTAAATTCTATTTTTCACAACCACCCTTATCGCGAGTTTTATTTTCACCCGAAAATATTCACAGTTCTTGTTCACCCTATCGCAGAGGGTGGCGAAACAATTTTTCATGTTCGAAAAAGATTTCACCTTATCGGCAACTATTTGTTCGGGCGAAATGAACAGCCGGAAAACCAAAATTTGTTCACTTATATTTTACAGGCGAACGAGAGGAAAACAAAATGTAATTAATTTTTGTTTTGAAATTTGATACTCTTATAATTATATGTACTTCTATTATTGGAAATAAGTCAATAACTAATGCACAATCGGAAGCTGAGTGGAAAAAAGTGAAATTCCTGTATTGCTAAGTATGTAAATTCTATTTTTAATGACAACGTATCAGTCGGCCAAGTTATTCATTGTGGACAAAGCAAAGGTTCCAAAATCTTGATCACCTCACTGAAACAAGATTACCTAAGACCCACTTCATCTTTCCTTTTCCTTTCCAACGCTTTTTCCCTATGCGAAAAAAACGAAGATATTTACCCAACTTTACAATTGGTGGGACTCCAAATTTTTGCTTCAATGGTGGCAAGGAGTTGGTAAGAATAACTAGCAAATATTAGAATGCCAGCTTGTTTAGCTTGTAATATTGGCGAAAGCTAATTGAAAAAAATTAACTTGTTATTCAAAAGTGCTGAAAATAGTAATTTTTAGCTTACAGTGAATCATTTAGCTCCAAAGGGTTAGAACTGTCCCTTAATTGCCTCCAAATCGCTTTCACATACATATTCGACTCGCGCTCAATCAATACCAGCCAAAGTGCAATACAAAACATTATTTTATTAATTTTTTATTTATATTTTTGTTGTATTTTAAGGAAATATATGCTTGGTTAAAAAATTTACACAACTGTTATTTGTTCACTGCCAATTCGAAATACAGCATCAGCTGTTTCGAAGTGAACTTTTGTTCGCCCGAAATTGCCGATAGGCGGAAAAAGTTCACCCGAACAAAAGATGTGAAGGCGAACGCTTTTCCGCGTGAACTTCGCGATAAGGGTGAGTGTGTTTGGACATTTTCGTGCCTAAATTGAGTTACTTGGTGCGGTAAGAACGTTTGCCTTTTTAAGCGGTGTATTATTTTCACCTAGCCTATGATTGCTTCTATCAGCCTTATTTAGCAGTAGAGGACAACATCGGTGCATTGCTGGGGAATATTTTAAATATAACTTACTGAATTCCGCCGCCTGTAACATTTCCATAACTGTTGTATCACGTAAGAAAGCCACTTCACCAGCTTCTAAAAGACAACGAAAAGCGCCATCGTAGCCGTAGTACGGATCATTAGCAGAACATCTACCACCAGGAATTTTTCCTGTACAAAGAGTACATAGCCTGGAAAATTAATAAAGTTATTACAGCTCATTTTATTTTGAGTAATAAACTTACTTATCCGAATTATCGCCAATAGGATTGTATTTATTAATCAATGAGTAAACAGCGCAGGAGTTGTTAAAATAATTAGCAGCTGTTTTGACTTGATTATTACAGTCTACAACTTCCATACCGCCTTCATGTTGTAACTAATTCCAACCAGAATTCAAGTTTGTATTATTTTATAAACTTGAGCCTCTATAATACTTACCGTATAAATGGGAATAATCCATCCAGCCATGCTCCCCACCCAAGGGAAGCAGGCACGCTTATTACGCAATTCGCGTAAACTGTATACATCTTGTAGAGAATCCTTCTTAACAACTGCCACTGCATGATAGTTTGTTAGATTGCCAATAAATTGTTCTTGCATTATTGGCACTAAAGAGTTGTAACGACCCGCCGTGAATACATCACCAGCATCAAGCGTTGTTATATGCACTTTCTCGCGATCAATATGATGAATACATTCATCAGCGCTGTATGCCATATGGCAAGTTAGATTAAGAAATGCATCGTCAAATAAAGCACGATCGCGTTCAATGGCGACTGTTAGATTTTGGCATTTAAATTGTTCCTCCTTACTTTTGGTGCACCATATAATGTTTTTAATATGTTCTTTTTCATAATAATGTTGGGCATCTGTTAAAATGAGTGAAAAGTGGTTTGGTTATTTTAAAATTGGCGTCAAAAGTATTCGTGGCAGCATACGGCTCCAGACACCAGCTGGACCAAGCATTATAGGCAATAAAAACTTGTGAGCCACTCAATTCAACAAGATTCATGTGATTTAGTTATAAATTTCCAAAGAAACGCCCTAATTATTATTGCACATTGCATGCGTCATTTTGTATGCTGCTTCTTATTTTGGTGCATTTCGAATTCTAGCCCGTCGCAATTACTATAAACTCACCTATATATATTCCTTGGAGCAGGTACAGCAGAATGCAAAATGCACCTATTTTATGCATTCCTATTTAAAATATTATTTTAGTTTTATATGCAAATTTTTTTAACGAAATTAACAGAATGACACACCCAACAAATTGTAAATAAATTGTGACAGCGAATGACGGGAGAAAAGAATTTTAAGATTTGAAAACTAGCGTAGAGATGTGATTTTATTTCACTTGGTCTTGTAAGGTTCATGCACATTATGCGACGCGACATGTAGCGTTAGTCAAAATATGAAATAGCAAGTGCATATGATTTGTAGATTGTCTTGTATTTTAATTTAAATGTGCACAAATATATGGTATAAGCATATGAAAAATAGTTAAATAAATTTTCCATAACAAAATCGTGTGTTTTTATTTGTTAATCTAATGTGCAAAAAACAATATGTTAAAGAATATTTATGTAAATAAATATATACAAAAGTCATCCATTTTTTGCTCGGCGGAACCATACAGGTGATGGCTGGAAATCGGCTGATCAGTGCCTTTTTCATTTGATTTGATGCTTCATCTGTCGGCGGAATACGACTTTGACATTAGTCTGTCGAAATACAGAAACAAAGTATATGGAGTTTTTATTTTTGTATGTTGTCCTGCTGCCACCGTGATGATTGTATGTATTTACGAGCGAATGGATGAGAACATTCGGAATATTGTCTGCCGATCGCAGCCATTGAACTTTTGTGTTGGTATATTACGTATATTAGAGCGTTTCAAAAAATATGCAATTCGACTGAAAATTTTGCTGGGATTGATTGGATGCAATAAAAGGCTTTACATATGCGCATCTACAATGTTATTAATATATATACGAACTAAATTGGTATTTTTCTTAATTTGATAGAAATCATAAGATATAAATCCTTTGTTAAATTGTTGCTATCCAATCGAAAGTTATTACAATTTATACATAGAAAACATGAAACATGGTTCAATTATACAATTATACGGTTGGGTTATCTTATTAGCTGATTTTATTTTTTTCATTTCACTGGCATAGAAAGGTATTTTGTGTCTGTAGAGATGAGCCAACCATATAGTTGATCCATGATTTTTACATATAAAATTGCATGCCCTGAAAAAAAAACTAACTAAATTTTTTTCATTGGATCACTCCTTCAAAAGTTATTCGAGTAAAAAATTGTAAAATCCAATGTATAGGTAACTGTTAAATAATGCTTATAGAAAATTTTATGAGCTTTAATACTGGCATCTCTTTTTTGTTTTTGTTTTGCTCGAAGTAAAAATCCACATATTTAACTATTTTTCCAAACAGTCTAATTTATAGATTTATTCATAGCGCGAGTCGATGGACAAAATCGTTTTTACGATTGATTTCATATTAAGTACACCAATTTCATTCATAAATTCATCATAAAAATGGAAGAAGAAGAGATTGTTGATACAAACTTCAGCAAAAATAGAAGAAAATAAGCAAAATTGGTATGTTTATTTGGAAATTTGGCAACATGGCATGTCGGCTCGGCATCAATAAGCTCTATATGGCACCTGCCAACACAGCCGTTTGATCCAGGCAAGTATTAGAAGGCCCTAGACCAAATCCACACAGAATCGGCAAACGCTTTTGCCGATTTTTTAAAATGTTATGAAACACCATATTCAAAAATATTCACTTTGGAGTACCAAGGGAGGTCTAGTTCTTATCCACGTGACTCTGCCAACTCAGTGGAGATCCCCTCCTTCCTCTGTTCTGCCTTCATCAATTTGCACAACTTGACCTGGCCACCGAAGCCTTTGGGTCTTTATTGACGGTACTATCTTCATATATATATTCGCATATATGCGAAAAGCTCATACACGCGATATTGAGCAGGCTGATGCAGTAGTAATTGGTGCAGTTTAGGACTCGTATTTCTAGTGGATAGGGGAGAGTACACGCAAACTCGTGGAGAGATGGTCAAGTCCTGGACTTGTTCAACAAAATTATTGGGCTTTCAGTACAAATCGTGGATATATGAACATTCCTTTAAGTTTTCAGGTGACCTTTGATCTTTTACTCTTTACTGAAACTCAGGCCGCGACGACCTTACACACTTGGACAGCCAGTGGCTTTGGTCAAACTCTCCTTCTGCGCTACTTGTAGATTCCCAAATAAGTGATAATTGGCCGAGTGTGAAGTTTTCTTGCGCCCGAGAAAAAAAATTTTTTTTTGACGCACCCCCCTTACTACGCCACTGTTTCTTTTTTGATTTCGAGAACAGAGTGAAAACACACAGACACGATCTTTCCTACCCTGCAAAAACGCTCCACGTCATTTTACTAGTCATTTTACGGTCTTTGTGACTTTCTGCAGCGGTTATATTCATAGTCATTTTTGCATGGGCGGATTAGGTTTTGTGACCAAATTTTCCGTTTCGTTCCTATTAATGTGATCGTGCATTCCGCTCCCACCTATAGGATGTGAGCATAGTACTGTGCTGCTCACACACGTCACAATGCTCGTCAAATGGCGGTCATTTTTCCGTCATTTCACTCTACATTTTCGAGTCATTTGACAATCAATTTTACTGCGGTTTTACCATTTATATAACCGCCATATAACGTGAATTTTACCTGCAGATTTACTTTACCTGGAGCAGCCATATGAATAAAATATGAACCAAAAAATTGAATTTTCAATATTTATTATTTTCAATATTATTATATATGTACATGAAATTGGAACTTATATTAATCCAGTTCATATAAAACAGAAGAACTTTAATAATAAATAAACTCGCTTAATTGGTTTTTGTTTTCCAATTGAAATCTCTTCTAAGCGAGCAAAAAAATAATATTAAGCTTTAGAAAAAGCTCCAATTATTTGAATAATCTACAACTTAAAGCTTAGTAGAAATTCAGATCAAGTATATTCAAAGGTGTCGTGGATCCGATTGCTGTCGTAATTGAAGAATTTAAAAATGTACGACTATTAATTGAGTCAGACTTATAATTGTTCTAAATCTAATCAGTCAAGCAATAATTCTGCAACCCTTAGCAGGAGTATTGATTGGTTTCAAATCTAATTCCGACAGCAATCGTATCACGACATCCCTTATTATATATGCACATGAAATTGTAACTTAAATTAATACAGTTCATATAAAGAAAAGTAAGTATTTTAATAATAAATAAACTCGCTTGATTGGTTTTCGTTTTCCAATTGAAATCTTTTCCAAGCGAACAGAAAATAATTTTAAGCTTTAGAAAAAACTTCAATAATTTGAATCAATTTAAATCTACAACTAAAAGCTAATTAGAAATTCAAATTAGATTTACTCTTTTTTTTCAGATCAAGAATATTCAAAGGTGTCGTGGAATCCGATTGCTGTCGTAATTGAATTTGAAAGTAATAAAGTAAAGTAAAATATGAATTTAAAAATGTAGGATTAGTAATTGAGTCAGACTTATTATTGTTCTAAATCTAATCATTCCAGCAATAATTCTGCAACCCTTAGCAGAAGTATTGTTTGGTTTCATTGGTTTTCGTTTTCCAATTGAAATCTTTTCGAAGCGAACAGAAAATAATTTTAAGCTTTAGAAAAAACTCCAATTATTTGAATCAATTTAAATCTACAACTTAAAGCTAATTAGAAATTCAGATTAGATTTACTCTTTTTTTTTCAGATCAAGAATATTCAAAGGTGTCGTGGAATCCGATTGCTGTCGTAATTGATGAACTTAAAAATGTACGACTAGTAAAATGAGTCAGACTTATTATTGTTCTAAATCTAATCATTCAAGCAATAATTCTGCAACCCATAGCAGGAGTATTGATTGGTTTCAAATCTAATTCCGACAGCAATCGTATCACATCCCTTATTATATATGTACGTGATATTGCAACTTAAATTAATACAATTGATATAAAGAAAAGTAAGTACTTTAATAATAACATAAACTCTCTTAATTGGTTTTTGTTTTCCAATTGAAATCTTTTCTAAGCGAGCAGAAAATAATTTTAAGCTTTAGAAAAAACTCCAATTATTTGAATAATCTACAACTTAAAGCTTAGTAGAAATTCAGATTAGGTTTACTCTTTTTTCAGATCAAGAATATTCAAAGGTGTCGTGGAATCCGATTGCTGTCGTAATTGATGAACTTAAAAATGTACGACTTGTAATTAAGTCAAGACTTATTATTGTTCTAAATCTAATTATTCAAGCAATAATTCTACAACCCTTAGCAGGAGTATTGATTGGTTTCAAATCTAATTCCGACAGCAATCGTATCACATCCCTTATTATATATGTACGTGATATTGCAACTTAAATTAATACTGTTGATATAAAGAAAAGTAAATACTTTAATAATAAATAAACTCTCTTAATTGGTTTTTGTTTTCGAATTGAAATCTTTTCCTGTGCAAGCACATCGCTAACCTGTGTTGTGATGATTATACTGTCTTCGATAGATAGTCGGACGAGCCGCTACTCGGCGAAGTAGAGATGACCGTTGTGTCGGTGGCAGCTGTTACAACAGCAGTTTCTAACTTTACACCATCCGTACAGTGTGATGAATGCTTCACTGCCTTTTCCAATTGCTTGGCGCCAGCAATTTTTGCTGTTTGTAAAGCTTTAGCTGTAATGCAAATATATAGATGGGTTAAAGTGGTTTTCGTATGTTATTCAACAACTCACCCTATACCATCATCACAGCCTCCTCATCTATTTTGAATATGTGTACTGTTTCAGTATTCAGACCCAGTTCGTTTGGTGTAATATTTTCGATTTGATGAATATGCATACTATCCGTTAGGCAGACAATTAGGTGCAATCGATTCATTCATATACTGTGGGTATTTGAGCCGTAGACGCAATGGCAGATATTTTGATTCTTTTTGAAGTGTAACATTTGTAAACAGTTGGGTTTCTCTGCTGTCACCATCACCACTAGAGAGCTATTGAAGAAACGCTCGACCAAGATAATATGTGAGATTTACACGCATAGATTTCTTCCGCCTTTTCACAGTTATTGATGGAGAAAATGCGAAAGCCATATTTACCATCCAATACCGAAATAGAACTGTAGAGGAAGAAACATTTTATAAAATTTAATAAAATCAAAAAATGATAGTTGTGCTAAAATGGGGTAACGTATTGTATGTTCAAGTACAGCGAAGTCTCAGCGGCTTTGTCCTGGTGAAAATTGAATTTGAATAGAAACATGTACGAAGGTACCTGGTAAGATATTAAAAATCCTCAGCGCTTTTTTTGCTATAACTTAAAAAAACTCATATTCAAACTTCTGCTTAACTTCTACATATCAATAGCTACCTTTACCACCAGGAGTCACTATTGCTTCTACGCCTATGCTATTGTTTCCTACATCGATGAGCTTTGTAATAAAATAAACAGCTATCTCCCCAATCTCTCCTCGCGAAACCTGATATTTTCACAACCAAATCATCGGTGACCTTATTTAAAACATGACCGCGCCAAATATCGACCATATGGCATTACCCTACCGAATGTCTTACACCCTAAAATTTTGGGTGTGACTTTCGATTAGGATCTACATCTTAGAGAGCATGCACTAGCAATTGTAACGAAAATCGTCGTTGGTGTGAGGGCTTAGCCGATCTCCATAGCGCCCGACTATGAGGAGGAGCTGTTTAGGACTGGCATCTACGCCGTTTCGCCTCATAGGAGGGCGGCGGGATGTCGGTGACCAAGAACTGCCAACCCCTAATCCAGGGTGTTATGCGGACCGTGCCTATTGGACGATTTGTAGCCAGGGGATAAATTCGGCTGTATTCGAACGGAGCCTTCCCGATACCGGACCACCTCGGGAATTATTGATGGCCTTACCACAGTAAGGGGCGCTGCTGTGGCTGACGGTTCTTTCCCCTTATATAATACTGGACCGCTGAGCCCGCCTTGTCGGGCTGGGGGTCGTACGACCAAGGTGAACGATTCATTACCTAATTTTCATAAGGACGATGATAAGAAGAGGACTGAGCCGCAATCCAAGGACGACAAATACGCATTAAGCGATGCGTCGGACTCCGGGAGCGAGAGTAGTGCTAATTCAATGAACTCCGTGTTGGAGAAGCACACAAATGAAAAAGGAGTAGAGGAGTGGAGAAGGGTACGGAGCAAAGAGCTCTCTCGAAGTACCGTGCAGTACTAAAAATTGTACAACGCTTGGGAGCAGTGGTGGACCCAACAGAAGAGGAGATCGAGCGCTTGGCATGGGCTCATGAGGCGGTAGAAGTAGGTCGAAGGCAGTTCAAAAGGTTTGCTGCGAGAAACCCTCGGTTCTGCAACCGGTATGAGGAGGAAGAAGCGTCGAATGGCAGAATGAAAAGGCAACGTTCGGCGGAAGGCGACAAGCCTGCTTTCAAGAGGCGTAAAGGGTCCAGTCCCAGAGCCGCGACGCAGGGCAGTCCCATAGACAAGACAAGTAGGCCCAAAGCTGTAAGACAGATGGGTCCCAATAGCGAGGTAGCAACTACCTCGAAGGCTGCGAGTCAAAGGGAAGTTCCAACTATGGAAGTAGGAGATAAGCCAAAGGGAGATAACGCTAAGACTCCGACTTTATCGGAGGTGCTAGATGGAGCTAAGACTCGGGCTTTTTCGGAGGTGCCAAAGGGAAATAACACTAAGACGCCGGCTTTTCCCGAGATGAGTGATGTGGCAAAGCAGTCACTGACTGTGGCGCTGGTTTATCGTAGCAGTCCTTTCCAACAGATGACTAGTGAAAGGTGGAGATCTGTAGAAAAGAAGCTTATTAGCTTAATGCTTAAGATGATGCGGGAATAACCAAGTAAGCTCCTTCCAACCTTTGATTCGGGGGATGGTATAATGGTATGAAGATGAGAGCGTGCGACAACATCGTGAGCTTGCGGTGGCTGGAGGAAGTGTTCCAAACCTCCAAAGGCAGGCCACGAACGCGCGTTTTGAGATGGTGGATAAAGCGCAAATACCCAAGGTACCAAAAGTTAAATTATGGATACCATGCGTGATGAAGTCGGAGGATACACTGCGACTTTTGCAGAATCAGAATCCGAACATACCGACACAGGATTGGAAGGTACTTACTGTATCTTGGCCTACGGAGGAAGGTCAGTTATACATCTTCCAAATAAACAAGCAGGCGGAGGATATATTGTACGCGCAGCTTGGAAAAATGTCCTTAGGTACAGGCAAAATTTATATGCGACTCAGGAAAAGAAGTCGCGGGTATTAAAGTCCTAACACGCTGGACGTGGGCGAAGTCGAAAAGGACCTCAAAAGCCTAAGGGAAAAAAGACAGGTGGAGGTAACCCACGTCACCCCGAATGTGTTAGAAGGGGACCAACAGCCGGATGGTGCTGTGAGTCGCACAGAGGAACACCCGGCACAACAGGTACAAGAGGCTGAAGGGGGCTTCGAACACTCTAAACCAAAAGGGCTAGGGGAGGACGACGACGTCACGATGAAGATGCTGGAGGGGGACAAGCAGCCCATTGGTGCTGCGAGTCCTACAGATAAACCTCCAACACAGTAAAGTGGCGTCGAGCGAACTCCTCCTCCTAACGCGCTGATCCAGGAGCCGTGGCTTCCATCGGGAGGAAAGGTTTCTGGACTTAGCGCGCGCGGATTTGGCGTTTACTATGCGCAAACGGAAGGACAGGTGCGAGCTGTAGTAATGGTAAGGAAACAGCTGCATTCATATATGCTGCCTAATTACACTACTGAGGATCTCGTAGTGGTGGTGAAATCGCCGAGCTCAGATGGTACATGTCCGGCCATGCTACAAGTTTCAAGTAGGGCGGTCGTGGGATGGCTTAAAATAATATTCGATGGGTGCATAAACTGAATCATGTACCGCGCTCTTGGAGAACTGCTAGTGTAGCTTTCCTACCAAAGGCGGGGAAGATCGGTCACGTGTATCCCAAAGATTATAGACCCAACAGCTTAACATCATTTCTGCTCAAACCTTTGAGAGGCTGATAGATGTGTACATAAAGTCCAACGTGGATGAAAAGCTGCTCTCCACAACACAACAGGCGTACACCAAAGGCAAGTCAGTAGACACCGCATTGCATAGGGTGGTAATAAGCATAGAAAAAGCCCTGGAATATAAGGAATATGCTCTAGAAGTCTTCTTAAGCATTGTCGGGGCTTTCTAAATGGGCGATTATTGATGGTCTTAATTACGTTAAAGTACATCCAGCCTTACCCAGATGGATCGACTGCATGTTAAACTGCAGTAAGATTACATCGCAATGGGGATTGTACGCGGCCACGAAATTAGTGGACAGTGGCACTCCGCAGGGAGGGGTGCTATCACCTCTGCTGTGGACGCTGGTCATTAACCAAGTGCTTAGGGGATTCTACGAGGGACCAGAAAAACTTACGGTTTACGCAGATGACGTTGCATATGGTCTTATTTACAAAGAGGTACAAGGTCCCTAATTCGACGAGGCCTAAGTTAGGAGGGGCGACCCTACGGGAGAAACCTTGCACAAAATATCTAGGAATGATCCTAGACAGGTAGCTGTCATGGAAGCTCAACGTGGAGGAAAGGGTGAGGAAGGCTTCAACGGCACTTTATGCATGTAAAAGAATGCAAAAGAACCGGCATATACGGTCAGAAGGAACTCGATGACGATGCCTCAAAACTAACAACCAAAAGCAATAATTATCATTTCACTGACACAAATTTTATAGTTTTTTTTTGGGATTTGGACACAATGTTGTTGTTGTTTTTGTAGCGATAAGGTTGCTCCCCGAAGGCTTTGGGGAGTGTTATCGATGTGATGGTCCTTTAGCCGGATACAGATCCGGTACGCTCCGGTAACACAGCACCATTAAAGTGCCAGCCCGACCTTCTCGGCAATGATTTATGTGGCCACAATAAACCTTCAGGCCATCCCTCCCATTGTTCTAGCATTAACGCAACCTTTAAATAATTATAAACTATAAAAATGAAATTAATGCCAAACCTTGGAAAATGTTGAAACGTTCACCACCAACAAAATGCAAAAACTCTTCATCCTCCTCCCGTGACCATTCTGTCTTCTTTATGCTAGGATCAAGCCATTCGTACCAGCGTGCCTTACATTGCTTGGCAGATTTGCGGTGCAGCAGTGATGCAATATGTGACCACTGGTTTTTGCCATATTTCATTACAGCTGCTTTGAGGATTTCATCCTGAAAGTTATCAATTTAGTTAATAAACGGCCAAGAGTAACCAGTCGCGTCAAATGCTTACCTCAGTGTTTCTCCACACACCACCTTTTATCATAATTCGCGGCATGGTGCTATATAATTGTGAATTCTTTCGATGAGCACAAAAATCAAATCAAAATTTTTTGTCGAAATAAACAGCAAAAATCATTGTATATTAAAGGCTTTGGGAAATTTTTAGAATAGCACCCCCCCGAGTTCGGGGTAAAACTTGGTATCAAATGAAAGAGGGAGTTCTCCCGATCACAAATATATATATTTTAAAGTGCGCAAACTTATAATTTAAAAGTTATTTGTTGTTAAAGTTTGCAAATTTAGCAAATTTCTATAGCACTTTAAATTACAATTTACACATCTTTCAAAACCTTAATCCACATTCATATCTATATAAATTGGCAACGATAAACTTAAATTGCATTTTTGTATATTTCACATTTCATTTTTGCATTGTTTTCACTTATTATAAATGTTTTTATTAAATCAATCGCGCTTTTGTAGCAACATGCACATATATATATATATATATACATATATTTTATTGATGACATTACAAAGCTGTGCTGCCACATATATATACGTATACACATATAAAATTTGTATAGAAATTTGCAAACTTTAACACCAAATAACTTTTAAATTATAAGTTTGCGCACTTTAAAATATATATATATGTGATCTGGAGAACTCCCTCTTAATTTTAAATCTTTCCGGAGATATTCCATTTAAAACTCTCAAAATTGAAAAAATTTTCGACCACCAAATGTTTTGCTGTCTCTGCTGAATTAGAAATGGCGGATTTTTTTGCACGCAAAAATGAGGTATTTTGCTATCCCTATAAAAATAATAGGTGCGAGAGAGCACGATACATTGTGGGAAGGCTAAATTTGTCAACATGCTATTTCATTTGGAGAATTTTTCATTCCAAATCGTCACCCCTGTCAAAAATTCGTGTGTCTGTGTGCGTTTTTGGTCACACGATTTTTGCAGGGTATTGATGTTTAGCCTTTAGAGTCTCGAACATTGTAAATTTTACCAAGTAGCGCAACTAACAGCTGATCGGTGAAATTCGCACATTCACACGCACAGTTCTCGACTCAATTTCAAAAAAAAACTTTAGATTATTTAGCTTAAATTTTAAAGTGAGATAAACCTTACCAATTGATGTATAAATAGAATATATAGGGCGTATTTGTTGTTACTAAAAGAAGCTTTTTATTTATATTAAAGTTTTTAACATTTTCTTTTCAACTCTAATTTAACAATTTCATGCGTTTTTAAAGCATTTTCGTGTATTGAAATACAACCATGTGCATATACGTTTTGACATTACATTTCATACACGTTCGTATTTGCCAATCTCATTGTATCTAAATTCGTAAACAATGACTGCAATTATTCGGTGCGATTCTCGAAAAATTTTATTATTTTTGTGAAATTTTATACTTAATCTGTGGTATTGTGGCGGTCAAAAAGGTTTTATGCAACAATATTTTGCCTCACAACGCGACAATGTATTTCGTAATGTCGAAGTACTTATATGTATATGTTTTGATGTGGAAGCTTGCATTTGAGAACACGGTTACCACTTATTCCATTTGGAACAAAAATGGTCCCTTCCAACCCCATATGGTACGCTGGTACGCTGGTCCCTTTTTCTAAATTTTGGTTTTTTCGGCACAGTTTTGGGACGCTTATTTCTTTTTCACTTAAACTGAAACAAAAATTCAAAATACTGCTAATAAAATTTTCCGCAAATCTATTATCCACATATAATTTTCAATTTACTGCAATGGAATTCTTACCACGAAAATTGCTCTATCTATAAAATGTAGCAGAACAATGACATTTCACCCGGTAGATAATTTAGGCAAGGCATTAAAAAGGGAAGTGGTGAATGTTCGGGCAAACACATTGTCATTAATTTTTGAAGAAACAACGGACTTATCAGAAAAAAGACTTGTTTTAGTGGATATATATTTCGATCGGTTTTCAATTATTACACAGTTGAAACTTTTAAGACGCTTGATTTTTAGTCTGAGATCCAACTCACACTTACTGAATCTAGGCTCTGGTATGAAGTTTAAACTGTTAGAGAAAAAGTAAACATCTATAAAAATAGCATTAACAACACTGCTTAGTCTTACTTACGATTTACTGAGTTTGCCACAAAGCAAATTTTTTAACCGTTCTTTAATAAAACCTAACTGCGCTATGGACTTTATTCCATTGCAATCAAGCAAAACTAGGTTCACAACGTTTGGTTGGTGAAAGGTGCATTTTCTTTTTGTTTGTGCAGTTTGAATTAAAACAAGTTTCTACTTTATTAAAATTGTATATATTAAACCATTGAAACATCCCAATTGTTTTTATACGAATAAAAAACCTAAAATTTGGTCCTCTTTTTTGAGATCTGGTCTTTTTTTCGATGCATTTTGGGCCTAAATGAAAACATGGTTTAGCAACCGTGTTTGAGAACGCATGTGACAAGGTTGCATTTTTCAGAATTAATTTTCTTTTTAAATAATGAAATAGTAGTATGGAAGCGACAGCCATAGTAGTAGACATTTATGTGATATTAGCAAAGTTTAAAAAACAGAGCATTTTTTCTTTGAAAATAATCTAATGGAAGATGCACACGAGGCGTATCTTCATAGACGCGTATTAGGTACAGCATAAGGAATCTTGAGGCGTAGAAAATCGTAGCTGCATTCCATATTTTGTACGCGTCTACGAAGCTATGTCTCGTTTGTATCTTGCCTAAGTTTAGCTTTTTACGAGATCCAACGTTTTTAATTAATAATGATATCTAACACGTGAAGCAACTAAGCTTAAGGTGACTTTTGAGTCGTTTTGACACTTGCGTTGTGTCTACATCTGACTTTGAACACACGCGCTTTGATTGCTTCAATCTGTAAGCAACCCACCGCCAACGTCAAAGCAAAACACAAATAATTAAGAACTTAGGGTTCTTCTTGAAGTTTCCTGAATTTCTTGAAAAATATAAGAATTTCTATCGCCGTTCAACTAAATAAAAAACATAATTTTGTATTCATGTCGATTTCGTGATCGATCAGGAGAGACGGTGGAACATATCCCTCTGGAACGCGACGCAATCTGATGAGGGCACAATAGATCAACGGTCGCAGTGCAATCCATAATAAATTTTCTATATATCTTCATGTTATAAAAATAGTTGTATTTCCTTTTTCCTCATGTGAGAGGGGAACTTTTAACGTCCGTTATTTTAAAGTAACCCTTATTTGACGAATCACTGAACGATTTCTTTCAAATTGTTACGGTCTGCTGCTACGGTCTACGGCTACGACCCACTTGGGAGCGTGTTCACGGGAACACACCTAGCGATGTGGAAAAGGTTGCGATGAAAAATATCGGAAAAGAAGGGAACAGACAGACCGGCCATCACTAGAAGACGGAAAAAAAGAAAAAAAGAAGGAAGGAAAAAACCACCACGAGTTTCCGAGGAAGAAAAAACTTTCTTTTCCTTTTTGCTGGCGGTCTGAAGCGGTAGAGCACACAACCCTCGTGACCAAAAAGTGGTCAAGTGAAAAATTACAGGATACTTAAGTGCATCCACATATAGTTGGTGGAACTGACGAGCGCGTTCTCAAATACAGATAGTTCACCATCAAAATTTGGGCGGTTTATAGCCATCGTAAAACACTCCCCTACATATGTTCATCGTATTTTCGGAATTCCTCAAAGCCGTGCTTATATACATAGCCAAATTTTGAAAGGCTAAGGAGCTACATACGGGAAGTTTACATTTTAACGTTTTAACCCGAAAATTGTCTCCGAAATGAGTGAATTCAATTAAAAACGAAGTCAGCTAGCCGGTGACCACGTTGAAACCGTTTTAACCTACTCTCAGGACGTGCTAAATTCCCGAACATCGTGAATACTACTAAATAGTAATTGGAAGGCATCGGCGTTGCCTTCTCCGCGTATGCGAGGAGCGCGGGAATGTTGGAATATTCCCAACGATTGCCACGTAATATACACGGTTCCTCAACTTAGCAATAGTGGTGTTGGCTTAGCGGTGTCATTTCCATCCACACCAACTGCAATAGCACCAACCATATCCAGTGACCCCGGCACCGTCATATGCCAAGACGCCAGACGTACCACTCCTAGAGTGACATATCAACAAACACAGCGCCCTTCACCACAGCAACATATTAATGATACACAACAATTGCAACAAGTACAATTGCAACAACAAACGCAAAACCATCATCTAAACGAGCTGAGCAAATATTGGGTGGTGTCCAATGGCCAAGCATTGCCCTATAACATTCTACCTAATGGCACGATAATCACACCTCATTAACGCCAGCCAGCAACATCTGAGCAACATACGCACACTCAGCAGCAGCAGGTTCAGCAGCAGCAACAGCAACAACAACAGTACCAACACCAACTACAACAACAACGTTTGAAACTGGGTGAGTCCGTTCCAACTCGGTGAAATTGTATTATGTATCTATGTGAAGTGATAAAATTCGTCACTTACAGATTATCGTTTCAAATTTTTGTAATTCATTCCAAGCACGCTTAATGAATCTAAAGACCCCTTTCTGTAACTCGATTCGAACGTACGGTATATGCATTCGGACACTTTGGTGCTCTTAACTCTGTTGACCCGTCGGATAAGTGCAATGTAAAACCCGTTCTGCAATCTTGCGAATAAGAACCATTGTTCTGTAAAGCTTGTGAAAGGTCAATACAGTCAAGAAATAGAAAACCAAAATTATGAAAGTGTGAGTTCTGCAGATAATTTTATTCCAGTCGAGTTACAGAATAGTGTCACTAGTATATATATAATACCTTACATATTTGAATGTGTCACTCGGAACCATAAATTTTTTTATACTTACCTGCGAAAGCCATGTAAATGGGTAATGCATTACACATTAGCGACATAGGCCTTTCTGCGAGAGTTATAACCTAGATGCAACAGGGGTTGGGGAGCGATGTCCTTTTGAACCCGGAACAATAAACTCGTTTCAGACGTTTTTTTTTTTTTTGTATTTTCAAATAACGTCGCGAATGAACCCTTGCACAAAAAAAAAAAGGAAGAAGAGGAAGAATTCCCCAAATTAAATGAAATACATAAAAATGAATTTAATGTAATTGCACTAGTAATTAAAAACCAAAAGATATTTAGTACATTCAAAATATTTTCTACACTATATACGAAACCACTAGGCTGTAAGACATATAAGGAGTTGAATCCGAATAATTGTATGCGATGTAAATGTAATTCGGAATAAACGCAAACTCTAGCATCACATGTGAAACTTAGAAATTCTCGATGAATCCTAAAAATTTAATGCATAAGTTATTAATTAGTATGAACTGTCAATAAATCTAAATTGTAAATGGGAATGCTGAGGTCTCCTTTCTTTTAGAGGGCACCTAAGGTATACAGGAAAGGGGCCACCGAAATTTAGGTGCGTCGGTGGCCATGGTTATTTGAGGGTGGGATAAAGCACCGGGCGTCGCAACACCACCCGCGGCGCCCCCCTATGTATATTCGGCCCTTTTCTTTTTTATTTTTAATTTTTTCAGCTTTTTTGTTATTGTTTGGTTTTTCAGCGGTTTTTTTTTGAATTTGATTTTCAGAGTAGTAACCGGTCATGTCCGGTTCGGTAATTTTTTCTTGCGTCAGTTTTTTTTATTTTTTTTTTTGAATTTGAATTTAAATTTTGGAATGTCAACGGTCTGTCCGTGACATCCGGTTCAGCCGGATGTTGTTTTATTTTGTATTGATAAGCGTTTTGAGTCGGTCTCTGCGCTTCTGCCAGGTTTTTTTTGAATTTGACAGCTGCTCGTTTTGATAGGCATGATAGGAACATTTTTCTGTTTATGGCGCAGGAACAGTAAGGTTGGCAAGGACCCGCCCCAGCCGACAATGACTAGCCACTGTGCACCAACACATCATGCCGACCGCCTTCCTTACTGATTCCACTTGTAAATGCGATACCATAACAGATGGCGCCCAACGTGGTTCCTGAGGCGCCGGGTGCGAGGGTCACTCCTGGTCAACTTGTGAAGTTGACCATCCCACCAGTCCGGGGTGAGCAGCCGCAGGAGCAGCCACCTGCGTTGCGGTGGGATGGTTCGGCGGATCAGGGTGTCCGGGGTGATCATCGTCTCCAGTAGCTGAGGGATCCACGTGACTGAACGTCAAGTTATCGGGATTTTGTATTCACCCGATGAGGCAGTGCTGCACGCACTTTATTTTTTTGTAAGTGGGTTTTTTTTTCCCGGAATGTTGTCCGTTAGTCGGCTTTGGTACATATATGTCCGCTAACTGGGTTTTGAATTTTTTTTTGCTTAAAGTTAATAGTTTTTTTTTTAAATTTTTTTTTTTTTTGCCGAATTTTGTGTTGTTAGTGTGAGTGGGTGTGTGTATTATGAGGACCCCAGCTCATCCCACGTCTCAGGTGGTACCATAGAATACCACCTGGATTGTGACGGGTTGAGCTGGGATTCAAAGTGACACCCTTCCCTGTCCCACCAGTCTGGGGAGTGGCCCTTGAAGCCGCTCCACCCATAGCGGCGGAGGCAGGAGGGGTGTCCAGGGTGAATGGACGGGAGGCCTCGGCACCCCCAGCCAGTCCCACTAGCGCGTCCCCAGAGACCGCCTCTGCGTTGCGGCTGGGTGTGTTGGGACTAACCTGTGTGTGTAGGACATTGACCCTAGTGGCCCCAACCAGTCCCAGAGGCAGGTCCTTAAGACCCCCTTATGCGTTGCGGTTGGGAGCACTAGGGACAAGGATGAATGAGTTTGTGTTTTTTTTTCCTTTTTTTTCTGTAGCCCTACTGCCTTCGAAGGGGATGCCAGCATTCTCATCACACCCCTTCCGGGAGTAATGGTAATTTTTTTTATTTTTTTTTACCAAAATTTTTAAATAGATTTTTTTTAAACTTACAATTTTTTTGTTTGGGCGTTTTGGCGGTCGGGGACATCTCGCCCAGTATTCTCCCCGAGCAATGACCTCATAGGTTGTTCACACGCGTACTCACCGAAGACCGTGAACACCCTGGCAGTCCACGCTTAGGTCGGACTAGCCTTTCGGAGTTTGGACGAGTTCTCCATATCAAAATGTCTGTTTTTTTTTGTCTTGCCTTTTGTGGGGGCGATAACCACTGAAACCTTTCGGAGTTTTGACGAGTTCTCCATAACAAATGTCTAATTGCCGCAAAGCCCTTTTAAACTAGGAAACAGAATTAATTCCCAAATTTGACTTAACTTTTTTTGATGGCCCCATGTTGCCCGGCTAGCTTCGTAGTAGGACTTTGAGACTCTTATCTCAGGGGTGAGTCGTGCCCCACGTTGCTTGTCGTCGGAGATCCCTGGCAGTGGCTTCCCACAGAGGATCCGGTTTCCTGTTCGCTTCATCGTCAGGTCTTCAAAGCGAAGCAGGTTTGTTACGGTCTGCTGCTACGGTCTACGGCTACGACCCACTTGGGAGCGTGTTCACGGGAACACACCTAGCGATGTGGAAAAGGTTGCGATGAAAAATATCGGAAAAGAAGGGAACAGACAGACCGGCCATCACTAGAAGACGGAAAAAAAGAAAAAAAGAAGGAAGGAAAAAACCACCACGAGTTTCCGAGGAAGAAAAAACTTTCTTTTCCTTTTTGCTGGCGGTCTGAAGCGGTAGAGCACACAACCCTCGTGACCAAAAAGTGGTCAAGTGAAAAATTACAGGATACTTAAGTGCATCCACATATAGTTGGTGGAACTGACGAGCGCGTTCTCAAATACAGATAGTTCACCATCAAAATTTGGGCGGTTTATAGCCATCGTAAAACACTCCCCTACATATGTTCATCGTATTTTCGGAATTCCTCAAAGCCGTGCTTATATACATAGCCAAATTTTGAAAGGCTAAGGAGCTACATACGGGAAGTTTACATTTTAACGTTTTAACCCGAAAATTGTCTCCGAAATGAGTGAATTCAATTAAAAACGAAGTCAGCTAGCCGGTGACCACGTTGAAACCGTTTTAACCTACTCTCAGGACGTGCTAAATTCCCGAACATCGTGAATACTACTAAATAGTAATTGGAAGGCATCGGCGTTGCCTTCTCCGCGTATGCGAGGAGCGCGGGAATGTTGGAATATTCCCAACGATTGCCACGTAATATACACGGTTCCTCAACTTAGCAATAGTGGTGTTGGCTTAGCGGTGTCATTTCCATCCACACCAACTGCAATAGCACCAACCATATCCAGTGACCCCGGCACCGTCATATGCCAAGACGCCAGACGTACCACTCCTAGAGTGACATATCAACAAACACAGCGCCCTTCACCACAGCAACATATTAATGATACACAACAATTGCAACAAGTACAATTGCAACAACAAACGCAAAACCATCATCTAAACGAGCTGAGCAAATATTGGGTGGTGTCCAATGGCCAAGCATTGCCCTATAACATTCTACCTAATGGCACGATAATCACACCTCATTAACGCCAGCCAGCAACATCTGAGCAACATACGCACACTCAGCAGCAGCAGGTTCAGCAGCAGCAACAGCAACAACAACAGTACCAACACCAACTACAACAACAACGTTTGAAACTGGGTGAGTCCGTTCCAACTCGGTGAAATTGTATTATGTATCTATGTGAAGTGATAAAATTCGTCACTTACAGATTATCGTTTCAAATTTTTGTAATTCATTCCAAGCACGCTTAATGAATCTAAAGACCCCTTTCTGTAACTCGATTCGAACGTACGGTATATGCATTCGGACACTTTGGTGCTCTTAACTCTGTTGACCCGTCGGATAAGTGCAATGTAAAACCCGTTCTGCAATCTTGCGAATAAGAACCATTGTTCTGTAAAGCTTGTGAAAGGTCAATACAGTCAAGAAATAGAAAACCAAAATTATGAAAGTGTGAGTTCTGCAGATAATTTTATTCCAGTCGAGTTACAGAATAGTGTCACTAGTATATATATAATACCTTACATATTTGAATGTGTCACTCGGAACCATAAATTTTTTTATACTTACCTGCGAAAGCCATGTAAATGGGTAATGCATTACACATTAGCGACATAGGCCTTTCTGCGAGAGTTATAACCTAGATGCAACAGGGGTTGGGGAGCGATGTCCTTTTGAACCCGGAACAATAAACTCGTTTCAGACGTTTTTTTTTTTTTTGTATTTTCAAATAACGTCGCGAATGAACCCTTGCACAAAAAAAAAAAGGAAGAAGAGGAAGAATTCCCCAAATTAAATGAAATACATAAAAATGAATTTAATGTAATTGCACTAGTAATTAAAAACCAAAAGATATTTAGTACATTCAAAATATTTTCTACACTATATACGAAACCACTAGGCTGTAAGACATATAAGGAGTTGAATCCGAATAATTGTATGCGATGTAAATGTAATTCGGAATAAACGCAAACTCTAGCATCACATGTGAAACTTAGAAATTCTCGATGAATCCTAAAAATTTAATGCATAAGTTATTAATTAGTATGAACTGTCAATAAATCTAAATTGTAAATGGGAATGCTGAGGTCTCCTTTCTTTTAGAGGGCACCTAAGGTATACAGGAAAGGGGCCACCGAAATTTAGGTGCGTCGGTGGCCATGGTTATTTGAGGGTGGGATAAAGCACCGGGCGTCGCAACACCACCCGCGGCGCCCCCCTATGTATATTCGGCCCTTTTCTTTTTTATTTTTAATTTTTTCAGCTTTTTTGTTATTGTTTGGTTTTTCAGCGGTTTTTTTTTGAATTTGATTTTCAGAGTAGTAACCGGTCATGTCCGGTTCGGTAATTTTTTCTTGCGTCAGTTTTTTTTATTTTTTTTTTTGAATTTGAATTTAAATTTTGGAATGTCAACGGTCTGTCCGTGACATCCGGTTCAGCCGGATGTTGTTTTATTTTGTATTGATAAGCGTTTTGAGTCGGTCTCTGCGCTTCTGCCAGGTTTTTTTTGAATTTGACAGCTGCTCGTTTTGATAGGCATGATAGGAACATTTTTCTGTTTATGGCGCAGGAACAGTAAGGTTGGCAAGGACCCGCCCCAGCCGACAATGACTAGCCACTGTGCACCAACACATCATGCCGACCGCCTTCCTTACTGATTCCACTTGTAAATGCGATACCATAACAAAATAAAGTGTTTGTTAGCGTTCACCGAAGATGGTGAAAACGGCCCCTGGAATTTTTATCTTATATAGCCAAAGAAAGTTATGCAGAAGCAAAATTTAGTCAGCACAAAAAGGTTAGAGAAAATTTAAAATATAATGCATATGTATAAAATGCAAGCAATTTAGGAAATCATTTTTATTATATAAAATTAGTTTGACATATCAGATTTGTCAATATTATTTTAGTCTTGCTACTTTTAACACATTTATAATATTTAAGAAGAACATTTAAGAAGTAAGAAACATGATTAATGCTTACATTAATACGTCTTTCATTTATTTTCATTGAGGCATAAGTTCGTAAAAATAAAAAGCACGTTTTTATAAAGTGCATGTGAAGCTCCCTATATAAAATGAGTAACAGAAGGAACATTGGTTTATATATTACATTTTTAAAATGAAAATCTCCTCTTAAAAAAGTAATAGAATGAATGGTAGTTTGTATATTATATTTTTAAAATGAAAATCTCCTGCTAAAAAAGGAGCAAAGCCTAACTACATTTTTTCATTTTCGTACTTAACTACACTCCCTTTTGTGATTCAGGATTTCGGCATATTTTGAAAAAACTCCGAACATCAATTCCTTCATTATATGACATTCGACTACCTAGTCCACTGCCTTCCACTCTATTCGCAACATAAGCTCTATTTAAGCTGCCAAACTATATAGTAAACAATGGTCTCGGAGGTCCGATCTAGATGTTAGCTTTGTATTTTGAATTGAGGTTTTAATATATACTATTTTTATTCATGTAATCGGTTACCTCCGCGATCTTTTACGTTAAACAGTTGCGATTTCATTACAGAGTTATGAATTGCAATTGTGGCAGTTGTCACTGTGGGGGAGAGAGATGGGTGGGCACGCCGAAAAGGAATATTTTTGTTTAAACATATAGGTACCACACAATGTTAATGCTAGTACATAGTTTGTATTAAAAAAGTTATAGTTTTCCTTTAAATAAGGTTGAACACTTAACAATTCTTCTGCTCTTCTGACGCACTTTTGACCATAAGATGAGGGAGTAAAGATGAAAACAAAGTATTGCACACATATATATATATGTATGGATTTATTTGAACACATACTATCTATACATAATATGTACAATGATTTTGTAAGATTTTAATTAGTTTTCAAAAATTAAGGCAAGCTTTCCTTTGGACCACTTGAATGCACAAAAGCCGTCGGCATTTCACCACTTTCATATATACATACGTACATATATATATTTATACACTTGCCTCGCTCCCTACATATTCTCACTTATCACACTTTAACCAATTGAATACACATTCAAATGTATGTTATCACTTTAAAACTTTCTATTCTACATTTTTCTATTAACTTTCTTAGATTTTATTTAAATGGAAGACAAACGCCGTCGCCATTGTAGCACTTGCATATATATGCAGCTATGTACATTTATACACATACCACGGTACCTACCTATTTTCACTTCTGCACATTTATAAAATCTTTATTACACAAATTTACATTTGCACCATCACTTAACAATTTTCTTTTGCATTTTAAAATTCAATTTGTAAAGATTTATTAGTCACAACAGCACAAAATCACGATTAACCGATCAGTTAGAAAAACACTTGTTTTCTTTGGATAACCAAAAAAACTATGCAAATGAAAATATAAACAAACAAAAGTGTCAAAAAAGGCCGAGCGCACGAACAAAACAAGAAAGAAATAAAAATGACAGCCCAGGCTGGTGCGGACAGGATAACAAAACGCATGGTGAAAACCTAATCTGGTTTTTCTAGAGGAACACCAACTTGTTTCAGCGCCAAGTAGGAACTCTACAGTGCGCCCTCTTGTATATCTATCCTCTTTGATTTTATCGGTTTTTGAACTTTAGGTTCCTCAATTTTTTGAATCTTATTTCTCTGTCTATATTCCTTGATTTTAACTAATCTTTCAAAAATTTGATCAAATTGGCTTTGACTTTGTATGCCCTCTTCTTGGAACATATCTCAAAATTTAGCAAAAAAAAAAAGGTTTTTACAGCAGAAATTTGAATTTTTGCTTGTCAATAGACAGCCGTTAGATTGCCCGAATATATTTCCAGCTTAGAAGTTATGTTTAAATGTTAAAACTATTTCAAAATTAAGGTATTTATATTTATATTTATTATGCTGCCAGTCTTGTTTATTTCGAATGTGGTTCTTTTGTTCCTTCCAAGGTAATATCAATATTTTTACTGGTCATATCCACTGCTCCTGCATCATTTCGATTATAAAGCCCGTAAAGTATCATAAAAATTGCTAAATGGCGTCATTTTTGAGTGCTCCAAATTGGTCATATCCACTGCTCCTCCATCAGTTCGATTATAAAGCCCGTAAATTATCATCAAAATTGCTAAATGGCGTCATTTTTGAGTACTCCAAATTTATTCAAATTAGCTTTCAGTAGATTTCGTTTGATCAGCTCCTTTTTGCTTTTCTTCTTCTAGGATAAAATTTAGAGAAAAAACTCGTTTTACAGCTTCACTCTTTGTTCCTTTTATAAAGCTTAGCCAGTAGAGTCCTTGCCAGCTATGAAATTAGGCTGAAAAATTAGCCAGACGAATCATAGGCAGGATCGCCATGTAAAAGGTTTGAAATAAAATAGACTGCGTTGTGGGTGATCAAAGCTCAATGCTTAATTGCTCTTTTATTCAAATGTTGTCAGCTTATTTATACAAAATTATTCTAACATATTCTTACATACATATTTACATTTAAGCATACATACTTGCATACATATTTACCTTAAGCAGACATACTTACATACCTACATACAACTTGATACAAAATATGTACCTACACACCTGTGTTGAGTTGTAACTTCTGTGGGAAATGCAACGTTCGCAAATTTGCTTGAATGCAAATTTGTTTGGTTGTGTGTTGTACACACACCTGCATTAAATCGTGTGAATGACTATGTCAGCAAGAATTGAAAATGCTTTTTTATGTGTTGATGAACATTTAGACTATTTTTGTTACAGGGTAGCTAATTTAAATATTTGGCCTTAAATTGTTGGCTGTTTACACCACATTTGCTGTAAATTAGCAGAAAAGCCAATATTGCTTGCAAATGACGATTTAATTGTTTTCATTTAAGAACCATCATATTTCTTTAATAAATTTTAAGATTCTATGTTTCTGTTTATTTTTTGATGGGGAAATCTTATTCAACCTCTCCATAAAATTTACTTACTCGAATCGTTGATGCCAACATCAAGAAGAACATTGGTTAGTCCTCATTTAGTAATCATTTGGCCATGATAGGCTCCGCACAGGGTCCTGTAATCGGTTTTAGCGTTACCCTCACCGCCAAAGAGGTTGAGGATGCCATCGGTCATGCTAAACCATATAAAGCAGTGGACCCAGACGGCATAGCCATGCCGATGCTAAAATACCTAGGTAAAGAGGGATTTAAATATCTAGCACATGTCTACAACCTGTCCCTTTCCACCTTTGTCATCCCCGAAAAATGGAAAATGGCCAAGGTGGTCCCGCTACTAAAGCCTGGGAAAACGGCTAACATAGGAGATTCTTATCATCCGATATCTCTTCTATCGCCAGTAGCCAAGACACTTGAAGCCATTCTGCTCCCCTACTTCAAAACAAATTTGCAACTAGCCTATCATTAACATGCCATTAGTACTCAGATAAATTGCGGATTAAATCAAAACCCCCACCATAGGACACTACTCGTTGCGTTAGACCTGTCAAAAGTTTTTGATACGGTCAACCGTGATACGTTACTGCAAGACCTGGAAGGGTCCCCCAAGTCTTAAAAGGTGGACCGCAAATTATCTGTCTGGGCGGCAAGCATACGTGCAATTCAGGAACGCAACACCCAAACCAAGAAGAATTAAACAAAGTGTTGCACAGGATGGGTTCCTATCCCCACTTTTGTTTAACTTCTATTTATCAAAGTTACCTTCACCGCCAGAAGGAGTCACTATCATTTCCTACGCCGATGACTGCACAATAATGGCCACAGGCCCAGGCCTACAGATCGATGAGCTTTGTAACAAAATAAACAGCGATCTCTCCAGTTTATTCGCCACGCGAAACCTAAATTTGTCACCGACTAAATCATCGACGACCTTATTTATAACATGGACGCCCCAAATGTTGACCATTTTGACTGTCTTATACCCCAAAATCTTGGGTGTGACGTTCGATCAGGATCTACATTTTGGTGAGCAAGCAGCCGAAATTGTACCGAAAATCCAGAGCCGTAATAAAATTCTCAAACCTCTTGCTGGCAGTACTTGGGGTAAAGATAAAGAAACGCTCTTTATCACTTATAAAGCAATTGGGCAGCCGATTGCATGACTACTCACTGGAAGAAGCTACAGGCCTGCCAAACTACCGCCCTCAGAACAGCCACGGGCTGTCTTCTTATGTCCCTAGAACACCATCTACATAAATTGGTGAGAATACTCCCCATTAGAAATGAAATGCTAACCAAACAGATTGATAACCCAGAAACCTGGACATCCCAACAGACATCTGATAGATGAGCATACACCGCCCAGGGGCTAAAGGAGTAATCTCCGTAAGCATTATGAGGAAATGCGGCACCTGAGAACCCAGTCGTATGGAGCGAACAAGCACAAGTATGTCCTCAGTGAGATCCACAAACAGGCTTCGGACCTCTATGCCAGGAACCCGCCCGTTGAATCATGTACTCAAAAACCAATACCCAAAACTAGCAGAGAAGGAACGCACTCTCTCTAAGAAAACGCGCGTCACTCTAGCCCAACTTCGATCTGGGTACTGTAACATGTTAAACTCTTACCTATCCAGGATCAACCCCGACATACAAAACATATGTCCTGCTTGCAATGTGTCCTCACATTACACCAGCCATCTCTTTACCTGTATTATGGAACCAACGCCTCTAACAACCCTCTCATTATGGTCACCCCCTGTTGAAACAGCAAGTTTCCCTGGACACCCGTTAGAGGACATTGATGACAATTTGTGATTGGTCGTACTTATTGAATGGGGCAAAGCACTGCTACAACAACATTATTAATTTACAATTAACAACTTAGCCGATTTGCGTATAAAGTCATGCCAGCTATCTCGATTTCGCGATAGCGCCAAGGCTCTCCCATATTAAGGCATAAAATATGCAACACTGCGATTAATCAAGCATCACAAATCACACACAGAAGCATTGTGAATGATAACTAACGGCTGAATTCTGTAATTCAGTCTCATCTCAAGTCTCTAAATTTGAGATTTTCCTTTAGAGCCAATTTTTGTGACTTGAGATGGTTTCGGTATTCAGTAAACGAAAGTCACAAAAACAATTCACCATATCAACGAAATTCACCAAAATGACAATTTACTTATACATTGAACAAATAATATAGCATTGCATTTTGTCAACGCAATCTTGAGTAGTGTTTTGGCTGAGCTCGCTAAGACGCGGTTCACAAATTTTATAGAAAAACCCAAAGTGTGTATGTTCGAATTTCAGCAGCGCCACATAGAGTTCGATGTTTTTTTAAGTATTTTCTGTTTTTTAATTTTTTCTATGCTTATTTTAATTTGAGGAATAAAAAAAAATATATTTAAAGCGTTTTTCGCAAATAATTTTCATACTTTTTCTGAAATTTTCACGTTTGTGATCTGCCCCGGCCCAGCTCACAAATTAGTGATTGCTGTTGTGAGGCTGGAGACGCGAGACAGCTTACAGAATGGCAAATTGTCTCAAAAGTGATTTTCACCCCAAAAAGTCTCTAATAGTGACTAGAGACGGCTTACTGAATTCAGCTATAAGTGTGTTATCTTATCTGTCAACTGCCTTACAGGATGTTCAATATGGCTACTTTTTAGCGTTTTGACAGGGTGTTCAATATGGCGGCGCCTATCTTCAGCGGATGATAGAAAGAGATACAGAATGAGAAAGCGATAGTCAATTACAAATCAGGTGATCCAATCACTTTGGTATTTTGACATCTATGCAGAAGATATCACACTTTGTTATCATTCACAATGCACAGAAGATTGTGCATTCACGAGTTCAAAATTGCTTCGTTCTGCGCATCTACGTCACACTTGACTGCTTCAGCGAATGAAAGAGAGGAAAAAACAAGAGCTAAAGGAAAATGACGTAAAAATTGCTCATAAAAAACAGTTGAACTAATGTTTACATGCACAATGTGACACCTTCTATAATTCCATCATGATCAAGCATCGCAGACCACCACAAATCATCTTACCCAGATTGTGCATTCACGAGTTCAAAATTGCTTCCTTCTGCGCATCTACGTCACACTTGACTGCTTGAGCGAACGAAAGAAAGAGAGAAAAAACAAAAGCTAAAGGAAAATGACGTAAAAATTGCCCATAAAAACAGCTGAACTAATGTTTACATGCGCAATGCGCCACCTTCTATAATTCCATAATGGCAGACCACAAAGCACCTACCTAGATTGCGCCTTCACCAGTTCAAAATTGCTCCGTTCTGCGCATCTAGGCCATAGTTGAATCTTGATCAAATAAAAAAAGCTAGAAAAAAAAACTAAAGGAAAAGAGTCAATTCATACGTCATAAAAACAGCTGATCTAATGTTTACATGCGTAAAACAGCTGATCTAATGTTTACATGCGCAATGCGCAATCTTCTTGTGTGATTTGTGAGCGCAGACCTAGTGATAGAACGATACGAATACTTTTCCAAATAATATCCTCTTTGCTTGCATGTTAAATTTCTATCCGTATCTGGATCGTGCTTCATTGGAACGCGAGGATTGTAATCACTTACAAAAAAACACGTGGCAGCGCCGCTCCCAGCCCAGCTGACTTCTTATCAGTTCTTCCAATTGAATACGTGGAATAAATCAAAATTTATTAACTTTTGACTAATATTATAAAATATATCGATTGACTTACATAAGAACGTTCTGACGGAGAAGCAGATTTAATTAAATTAAATATGCAACACTGTGACTAATCGAGCATCGCAGACCACGCAAGACAAATAAAACAAGAGGGATAAGCCTGGTGTTTTAGAGAAGCTTTCACCATTTAATTTCTAAACTAAAAAAATAATTGATGTCAAGTTGATATTAAGAATCTTCAGGAACTTAGCATATAATAAAATTGCATTTAGCATTAAAAATATTCCAAAGGTCAGAATGTCTACAGCAAATTTACAAAAAGGTGAGCTTCTACTGATTTTTGATGTGGACGGTACATTGACCTATCCTCGCACTAATGTCGAGCCGGAATTTGAAGAATTTCTTTATACAAAGGTGAAACCACGCGCCAACATTGCTACTGTGGGAGGATCGGATTTAGAAAAAATGTTTGAGCAACTAAATGGCAAAAAAATACTTAAGCAATTTGATTTCCTGTTTCCTGAAAATGGCTTAGTACAAATTGATCACGGTAAAGAAGCCGGTAAACAAAATATCGTACAGCATTTAGGTGAACCAACATTGAAGCGATTTATTAATTTTGTACTACGCTATCTGTCCGAATTAGATTTGCCAATTAAACGTGGAACATTTATAGAGTTCCGTAATGGTATGATGAATGTCTGCCCCATGGGTAGGCAATGTTCCCGCACAGAGCGGAATATGTTCGTAGAATATGAAAAAAAGAATAAAGTTCGCCATGAAATGATGAAGGTGCTTCAAAAAGAATTTGCGGATGTAGATTTACAGTATAGTATCGGTGGACAAATTAGTTTTGATGTTTTTCCTAAAGGTTGGGATAAAACATATGCTCTGCGTTACATTGAAGCAAATTACAAATTTAAAGAAATACATTTCTTTGGTGATAAGACTGAACCTGGCGGTAATGATTATGAAATTTTCATTGATCCCCGCGTGATAGCACATAAAGTAGCTACACCTGAAGACACTCGACGCATCGTAACAGAAATGCTGCAACTATCGTGTTGAGAAATTTTAGAAATCGTCCCCGGTAATATAGTATCACAATTTCTTAATTACAATTGTCCAAAACATATTGATTTTAAAGAGAGATGTAATTAAGTGCTCGTTTGAAAGTAAGTAAGGATATTTGTAATTTTACAATAAAAATTTTAAGCAGTTAGCAGCTACTACACTTTTTTTTGGCCCTAAGAAGCATTGTGAATGATAACTATGTGTGATATCTTATCTGTCAACTGCCTGCCAGGATGTTCAATATGGCTACTTTTTAGCGTTTTGACAGGGTGTTCAATATGAAGGCGCCTATCTTCCGCGGGTGATAGAAAGAAATACAGAATGAGACAGCGATAGTCAATTACAAATCAGGTGATCCAATCACTTTGGAATTTTGACATCTATGCAGAAGATATCACACTTAGTTATCATTCACAATGGTAAGAAGTACAACAGTGCCAAATAGCATCCACAAAAAAAACGAACAAGCATTTTATCAGGTCATTCCTTCAAAAAACGAGAGTAATCCATAAATAGTGTAAGGAATAATCCTTTAAGCACTGATGACCTGATACGAAACATTTATTCTCTCTCAATTCGTTTCCAGGAATGGGTCTTGAAGTTCATTCGATTATAAACAAAAGTTCATTGTTGTTGTTGTAGCGATTAGGTTACTCCCCGAAGGTTTTGGGGAGTGTTATCGATGTGATGGTCCTTTGTCGGATACAGATCCGATACGCTCCGGTAACACAGCACCATTAAGGTGCTGGCCCGACCATCTCGGGAACGATTTATATGGCCACATTGCCATCCCTCCCTCCCCACCCCCAAGTTCCATGAGGAGCTTGTAGTAGATAAGTGAAAAATATGAAATAATATATTTCGATTGCGTTGCTTTGCTTTGTTGCTCTGGCACCGCCATGAGATGAACGGCTAGCCCCTTTTTTCACTTTGATGCGACCAAAAGGTTTATGTACGTGCATATGTATATCCACATACAACAAAAAAGGAAAAAATTTATAAGAAATTACGAAATTAGATCACTTGGTGAAGTATCTGCGTTGTCGTCCGCAAAAGGCTGTTAATTAAACATGTTGCGTTAACCTATACGTATACCTACAATTTATCTCATCTGTAAAAAATGGAATGTAGCAACGCTCCACGAAAACATGGCCTTTATGCATCCATTTACATCAATGCGAAGACTAAGAAGCTGAATTTTTCACCAATCGAAAGTTGCTACCAAAACCCGTTTCGTGTGCAGCCCTTCGATGAAGGGTGTTGTCACTGATAAATTTTCGATGGGTGGAAAAGAGTTATTTTTTTCTTCGGATTTGTAATCCTGACAAAAATTCGAGTTTTTTGATATCCCATTTGACAATCTTGAGTAAATTTTCGGTGAAAATCATAAATTAAACCTTTACCATGTAAAATACCCCAAAGTTATTCTGAAATGCCCAAATTTGATTTTGAGCATGATGGCATCTATGGCCAATTCCATAAAATATGCACATTTTCACGCGCTCTCAGAGAGCGAGAAGTTTCATATCAGGTCATCAGTGCCTTTAGGAGTATAGGAGTGTCATCAGTGATAGGAGTGTTCCAAAACTAATCTGCTTGGCGGAACGATACAAGGTGGCAGCATGGTGACATACCTACATACATAAATAAAAATTCCATGTACTTGGTTTTTGTAAATTCGGTGGACAAATGTCAAAATCGTACTGCGCCGGAAGTTGATATATCAAATCAAATAAAAAAAGGTTATAATCAGTTGTTCGATGCGGCCACCTTGAATCGTTCCGCCATGCTAATCTGTATTCATACAAAAAATGTGCTCCAATTAACATTGCGATGTCCTAGGAGATGAGTAGGTGATCCCACTCTTGCTTTGTTTGTCAGTATTCCATAGAGTACATACGTGAGAGTACTTTCCAAAGTACTTTCACTGTAGTACTCCATGGAGCACCCACAGAGGATCATATGCCAAAGTACTAAAGAGGAATTGTGTCGGAAAGAATTATCGAATTTAAAATGAAAGTAAATGAAGAGGAGCAATAAAACTTTTATATTTTTCACTACGAATATTCTTATGCTATTTAGCATTTCCGTGAAGAAAGAAACTAATATTTCTCTATACCAAAGAGGATAAATACAATAAGAGCCGTCACTCGTTATTTTTTAGGCATTTACTCGATGTATACTGAGAGGTAGTCGCTACTTTTTTTTTGGGCGAGATGTTTATAAATGTCTTCTATACATTTTCGTGGGGTATTTGTGTTTATTTTTCCGACTGTATTTAATTAATTTATTTAATTCTTTTTCCAAAAATCACAGTTGCACAAGGTACCTACACGGCATGGATAAATGCGAGACAATTAAAAATGTCCCTCTCAGAAAACATTCGGCATCAATTTTTTCAATTTCCAGCGAAATGCTCGCCACAAAATAACGAGTGACGGCTCTTATTGTATTGATCCTCTTTGTCTATACTATAGTATGTATACATAAAACCAGTGCGCGGTTGCATTTTATCACAGTTGCCATAGTAAAATTTTATTATCAGTTATTTGTATGCAATATTTTACTTTTGGCAACTCTGTTCGATCGTCTTCGTGTCGTGATCACGGTCGTTAAAATCCGCAAACCCATTGCAAAGGAGTATTGTTAGAGCATTGTACAGGTTTACAAGTATGATATGTATGAGAGGGAAACAATTTCTTTCCCTTTCTAACACAAGGCAGTTTGACACTTCGGTCAGTGTCAAACTAGCGTGGAACCCAGTGGAACCTGCGTGGAACATGAGTTTTGACACTGAACGAAGTGTCAAAATTACCGGGGTTGCTTCGTCGAAAGCGACACAGGGAAGCAAAAAAGGGATCGGAATATCAGATATGGGTTGCTGTGATGGTAAATTTTTTTGAACGAATTTAGTAGGAAATTTTAAGTGCACCCATATGGGTCCTTCAGAAAATTATAAAAAAGTCTTCAATTGGGGTATCTGAGGACGCGTAGTTATTTCAGTATTAAGAATACAAACACCGGAGTTAAATTTTTCTACCCGTTCAAAAGTTCTCCGCGAAAAACAGTTTGAAACCGAGGTCGACTGCAATAACCCGTCCAAAAAAGCGGAAAGAAAAACGAATAGACGCGTTTTGTCCTGTTGTCAATAGTCCGAAGAGAAAAAGTGTTGGAATTATTGGAAGCGAGGCAAAAACGCGTCTATTAATACCTCCCCCGACGGTTTTGGTCCTGTTTTAGCAATCGTCCCCGGTAATAAAGTATCACAATTTGTTAATTAAAATTGTCCAAAATATATGGTTATTATAAAGAGAGATGTAATTAAGTGCTCGTTTGAAAGTAAATAAGTATATTTCTTTGTAATATAAGAAAAAAAAATTTTAAGCAGTTTTCGATAGCAGCTACTAAACTTTTTTTGGTCATAAGAAGTACAACAGTGCCTAATAGCATCCACAAAAAAAACGAACAAGAACAAGCATTTTATCAGGTGAGCGTGGCTGTGTATGTGCGTGCTGCTACATATCCTACTTGTAGACCTGTACAATGTTGTTAGAGTACTCCAACATGAAGAAAATGGAACACGTAATCCAACAATTTTTGTAGGGATAGTGTACCTATACAAGTGTGTCAACTAAGCGATAAACGTCAAAACTGCAAACAGCCTCACTCACCTGATGCAAATCTCAGGTCTAGAGTTGCATTTTTGGTACTTAAGAGTACTTCAAACTGAGTTGCAGTTGATAGTTTAATAAAACTTTGTAGTATTTACAGATGAAATAGTTGCATATATTTCCGCGGAAATAAGAATACTAGAAGATTTGAAGCCTGCAACAATGCGAAAATATACGGAAAGCAAAATTTATTTAAACTAGAGTCAAAATATAAAGCGGCACACGTGTAACATGGAAAATTTTCACTTCTAGGTCTGTTTACACAAATGCATAAGGGCAAAATTATAGAAACGCTTTGGTCTCTTCAAAGCAAAGATAACGTACGGCGTTTCTTTGTTTTTCGTATGGCGTTGTCAAAGCGTAGGCACGCAACCAAAGCATTTATGTAAATTTTGCGATACTTCGCCCGACAGATGAATTAATGAATGCAACACAACCAAAGCGTCTGTGTAAATCCGCCTTAATTTTTGTAGCTGTGAAAGTCTCCTGCAAATAAAATGGTGCTGTAAGTGCAAACAAATCAAACTCCTATATGACACTACTTTATTTTCTATGTATTTTTCTTATATTTTCTCTTATATTTTTTGTCGAGGGAGTCAAGAAGGTTTCAGTACTGGTGTAAGTGTGTGAACTATAGTTGTTGTTGTTTTATCGACCTTCATGGTTAATGTTTAAATAATAATCAATCTCTAGGCCAGATCAAATATATATAAATTTAAACCACAAAATGATTATGTGTAAACATATATTTGTCAATTTTTATTTTTGTCGATATTACGACTTCATTCTGAAGTCATCTGCAGGAACCGTGGAAGTCGACCAGGAGTATTCCACGGTTCCTGAGGATTACTTCAGAATGAAGTCGAAATATCGACAAAAATAAAAATTGACAAATATATGTTTACACATAATCATTTTGTGGTTTAAATGTATATATATTTGATCTGGCCTAGAGCTTGACTATTATTTAAACATTGTGTGAACTATATTTAAAAAAGCTAACGAAATACAAGAAATATACAACGTAGTTCATTAAAAGCAAACCAGTTTGTATTTCGATAGGGTTTTTTGACATTAGACCGTTTTTTCTTTATTTTTTCTGACAAATGAAAATTTTGTTTTTAGTTTCAAAATTTTGTGCATAAAAACACAACTAAATTCAAAGTGTAAATTGTGTGTGCAAACGAGTTTTCAATAAGTGTACATTTTTCAGTTTTTCATAGTTAAGGAATTGATCTCCAGATTTTTTTTTTACACAAATATAGTGAACTTGGGTACAGAAATTCAAATTAAAAAGTTTTTCACAATAATTTGAAAAACTCTACGTTTTCTCTGCTTTTTACACTTAAAGGAGTAACCCTCCGTAATAAATTAAACTTTTAATGAAAATCAATAACTCTGAACTGAACACTTTTCGCCATGATATAGTACTTGTACACTATGAGGAACCGTAGCGTTCGGTCGTGAATATGTCGTCATCGGTTGATACTTTTTTTTTACTTGCAACTACAGCAGTTTTATTAAATAAAAAGAAAAGGGAAAAGGGTGATAAAAGGAAATTGTGGATGAAAATCTTATACGCACAACGGAATACATTGATAAATTTTAATATGAATTTCTGTCAATCACACCCTGCGACCATGATGGAATTATAGAAGGTGGCAATTTTTACGTCATTTTCCTTTAGCTCTTTTTTTCTCTGTTTCTTTCATTCGCTGAAGCAGTCAAGTGTGACGTAGTTGCGCAGAACGAAGCAATTTTGAACTCGTGAATGCACAATCTTCTGTGTGTGATTTGTGTATTAGTATAGATAGTAGCGAATGACTGCTTGAGCGAATGAAAGAAAGAGAGAAAAAACAAGAGATAAAGGAAAATGACGAAAAATTGCTCATAAAAAACAGCTGTTCTTTTGTTTATATACGCAATGCGCAATCTTGTGTGTTTGATTTGTGATACAAATACACAAACCACACAGATGATTGTGCATTCACGAGTTCAAAATTGCTTCGTTCTGCGCATTGACGTCACACTTGACTGTTTCAGCGAATGAAAGAAACAGAGAAAAAAAACAAGAGCTAAAGGAAAATGACGTAAAAATTGCTCATAAAAAACAGCTGAACTAATGTTTACATGCGCAATGCGCCACCTTCTATAATTCCATCATGATACAAATATATCAGTGATTGGAATTTTGGCGGCAATTCGCCAATAGCGATATTTCTTCATGAAGCTATATTTTTTCACTCGGTTGTGTTTACTTTTAGCTAGTTTGCTCTTTCAGGCGACGTTATTTTGAATTGATATTTTTATAAACGTTTTGATCTGTTGGGCTGCGAAAGTTTGGTTGTATTATTTTCTTTAATAAAAATATGAGAGCAAATTATAGTATAAAAAGCAGTGAAATGTGGCAATTTAATGAGCCCATAAATGAAAAGCCCGGTGATAATTGTAGAAGTCCCCGTTCATATAAATGTTTCGTGAAGTGTATAAAAGAAATTAACTGATTAATTAGTTTAAAAATCTTACTTTAGTTAATAAAAGTGCGTGAAAGGTATATTACCAAAGCGAAAAAGATTATTAAACACCACAACAGCTTGGTTAGACATTGTTGAAGCGTTTAAAAGGCTAAAAATTGTTGGAAACTAGAAATCACCCTTTTCTCTAGTCCGCGTGGTTTAAAACTGCCTTTCGTAATTTACAAAGGCACGGGGATGCAAACAACGTTTAATAGCTATTTTCCTTTAGTTTCGGGGACGGATATAGCTGAAGAAATTAAATTTTTTATCTTTTTCAATACTTGTTTGCTTTTTGTAGCGACGCTCTAAAGTAGCTTCGTGTGTAGATCTTAGGCGTAGAGAAATTGTAGCTATATGAAATATCTTGTACGCGTCTATGACGCGTAGCCTCGTGTGCACCTTGTCTAAAGGGCCCATTACTTATACTTAGCATATGCTTGACTTGGCTTGAGAACTGTCACTTACAGTTCTGTTAAATGAACATTGCATGTTACTGATTACTCAAAACTTAGCAACACTTAACTTGACTTAAGGCCCCATTACTGATACTTAGCTTAGACTTGACTTGGCGTAAACTTGGCAACTTAGCCTTGATTATACTCCACTTAGCGCATACAATCTGGCATCATAATCAATAAATATCAATTTGTATGACAAAATGTCAAAATGAAATGGAAACAAACAAATGGCATCTCAAAATGTAAACGTCACTTAGAACTTTCATAGAAAATCAAAATTCAACAGACTTCTAAAGCCCCCATTACTAGTACTTAGCATAGACTTGACTTGACTTGGCGTAAACTTGGCGCATACAATCTGGCATCATAATCAGCGTTGAAATTGATTTTTAAATAAATGTTAATTTGTATGACAAAATGTCAAAATGAAATGGAAACAAACAAATCGCATCTCAAAATATAAACGTCACTTAGAACTTACATAGAAAATCAAAATTCAACAGACTTCTAAGTCAAGTTAAGTGTTGCCAAGTTTTGAGTAATCAGTAACATGCAATGTTCATTTAACAGAACTGTAAGTGACAGTTCTCAAGCCAAGTCAAGTCTATGCTAAGTATCAGTAATGGGCCCTTAAGTCAAGTTAAGTGTTGCTAAGTTTTGAGTAAACAGTAACATGCAATGTTCATTTAACAGAACTGTAAGTGACAGTTCTCAAGCCAAGTTTTGTGAGCTGTAATGAACATTGTGAATGATAACTAAGTGTGATATCTTCTGCATAAACGTCAAAATTCCAAATTGACTGGATCACCTGATTTGTAATTGACTATCGCTGTCTCACTCTGTATTTCTTTCTATCACCCGCGGAAGATAGGCGCCGCCATATTGAACACCCTGTCAAAACGCTAAAAAGTAGCCATATTGAACATCCTGTCAGGCAGTTGACAGATAAGATATCACACTTATGCGGCAGTTACTCACGAACGTACGTAGAAAAAACGTGTCAGCTGACACGACCTATCTTATGAGTGTGCAATGTAAACGAAAACTCACCGACGTGCAACGCCCGTACGTACGTAGCCCGGAACGTAGAAATCACAACAATTTTGATTTTTTCCGTATGAACGTGTCAGCTGATCGCTCCCTCACTAGACAGAGTTGCCTAGTAAACTTTTGTGCGCTAATTTTTGACCGTTTGCAGTTTTATGCAAAAACGCCTAATTAAAGTTTGAAAAATTGTGGAAATAATTCGAAATAATTATGTAAAAGTGCTGATTATAAATATTTAATCTATTTATACTTATTTAATATGTATTCCGGCCTTTTACAATATTAAAAATTAAATTGGAAAAAGTTGATGTTTCCATAAGCATACATGCTAAATGGTCAATGGCAACAGTGCTTATCTGTAAACAATACACACGCAAATATGTTATGTACATGTACACAGACGCACACATTGATTTCTACGGGCTTGAGAGTTCGGTCAAACGTACTTCGTACGACAAACGTCCTTACGTACGGCACACGTCGGTGGGTAACTGCCGCATTAGTTATCATTCACAATGGTAATGAATTCGCCTTGGCGAATCCCATCAGCTGATTGCTTCTTCTTGATAATTTTCCATACAGCGCCTTGTACTACAACATGTCAGTTAATCGAAATCAATGAAAAATTTCTTTTAACTCAAGGCGAATTCATTACAGGTGGTGTTATCCCATCAGCTGATTGCTTCTTCTTGATAATTTTCCATACAACGCCTTGTACTGCAACATGTCAGTTAATCGAAATCAATGAAAATTTTCTTTTGACTTGACATTCTTCTGTACGGCGAATAGGTTGAATTCGCTTTGTCACCACCTAGTATTGATTCGCCTTGTTTTAACTTGACATTCTTCCGCACGGCGAATTGGTTGAATTCGCTTTGCCACCACCTAGTGTAGATTCGCCTTGACATTGTTTACTACATTTTTGACATTTCTTCATTTTCGTGCATTAATTTATTCAAATCGTTTGTATTTGCGGATGTTCTAATGGTTCTAAGGAGTATTCATTTTGTCATGCAACAATATTTGAAATTTTACATGAATCAATAAATTTTTGCACATGATAATATGTAAGTAAAAACGGGAGCATCCATATACAACGTTACCGTCTTGCATTTAACGTTTATTGAGCAGACGGACGTCGAAATCCAGAGAAAAACGGTGTGCATATAATGTAAATATAATTGTTACCAAAACATCTCTTGTTGTTAAACTCAAAGTCTAGTCTTCCCGGTTTCAAATTCTACAAAAATTTGTGATAGTTTTTCTCTACAATTGTTATCGGTCGCGTTTTCTCTGGGCAAACTTGTTTAATTGGGTGGCGTGGCAATTTACCGTAGCAGCTACTTATTTGAGTGATTTAGTGCTAAGATAACTGAAATAGTTTGGTAAAATGTCCATAAACTTACGAACCGTGTACGCATTCGCAAGGGAAATGTATCCAAAGAAGTCTACAACACCAATACAATATGGAACTGCTGGATTTCGTGGCAAGTGAGTATACTAATTTTTGTAATTTGTTGCTATTTGAGATCATGCGAAGTATTAGAAATTACTTTAGTTCCAATATACTTGCTCCACTTTTTTTAAGTTAAGCAAATATTAAGTGTACCGAAGTAGCCGGAGTTAGATATTTCCTGTCCACATACGACTGCACCCGCTTCTATACATGTATGTATGTATGTAAACGAGAACAGCATGAGCCATCATATATACTTGTGTGTAAATACGTATATACTAGCCTGTCTCCTCCCGCAAGTTCCCATCTTATCGAGATTTATTTTTAGAATTTATTTTATTGTATATCGCAAAGGTGTGTTTAATATTACTACTTGTGCCGCTTTGTTAATTTAAATCCTGTGGATGGTGTAAATTACTTAAAGCGACTACTTGCTACTTCCTCATACTAAATCTGGTGCTACGCCAAAAATTCTTAAACGATTAATGGGAAGAGCTGTACTGCTAAAAGGTCAGAGCCTACGTATGTGCTTCTATGTAGGTCTACATATTATTATTGTGGGTTGGGACGAATTTGAAAAATGCAAATGTAGACATATGAGCATGCATAATCACACTTATATTATGCTACAAAATGTTCAACCTACTCTTGCCTTGGATCCTCGGCACTGGGGAGTGTTATCGAGGTGATGGTTCTTTGCCGGATGCAGACCGGTACGTTCCGGTACCAAGCCCGACCATACTGGGGAACGATTTGTTATGACTACATGCGACCTTCTGGGTCATACCGCCCTCCCACCCCCTAGATCCATGAGGAGTTCGGGGTCGCCAGAGCCTCGGCTGTTAATGGAACAGGATTCGCCACGGATAGGTTAGGTTGACAATTGGGTTTGCAGAAGCTACGTATTGCGCTGGCAACCTGGAAGGGCTGCACTATACAAACCCATTGAATATGGTATTTTAGTCACCTCTTACGACAGGCATACCTACCGCGGGTATATTCTATTATAACCCCCTAACCCGCACTATTGCGGTTCTTCGTCATCAACTTTACCCCCAAGTATGTGTATACTCGTGTATACAAATATACATATGCAAGTTCATACAAATGTAGGCGCCCAGAATTTCTTACTTTTGCTGTTGATTATGTTGTATTACAGAAGCTAAGAGTATTAGGGCCAAGTATTCGTAAAGTAGGGCGTTTGTGTTTATTTGAATCACAGCTGGTCGGCTTTGCTACATATAACATTAGGTTAATCACCTGCGGCCTATTGCATCTCTCCCTTCACTCTCATATACAACGAGTAAACATGCGTATGTTAGATAGGTGTACATTGGTATTTGTGTATAGTTTACCACGTATAAAACTATTTGAAAATTCTTTTGACCGGTTTGAACTTATTTGTATATTATTTATGCAAGCCATTATATTTTTGTTTTTTTGCAATTTAATGAAAATACTTCAAGGCAAACACCTAATTGCCAACATTGTCCATACGCCATGTAGGAAGGCAATTCGCATTCAGATTTAATGAACAGTCTATGTGGAGAGATTGTCTTTGTATTTAATTAATTTCTTATAATATGGCTGCATAGTATTGCATGCGGCTTTGCTATTTTAGCATAATCTTGTATACATTTTCTATAATAGCCTTGAGCCCAAGGCGCTTCCCAAAGGCAGTCGGTTCTATGTACCGGAGCGACCCTGGATTTTTCCCGACCAAGGGCTGTCATTTCAGTGTAACCCCATTTAATTTGTTGCGTCCCTCCCACAAATTGTCATCCTCCCAGCAGCTCCTTGCAGCGGGACTGCTCCATATTCTCTTGCTACGGGAAGGTATCGAATCCAATCCGGGTCCGTCTCCTGACCCCGGTCCTGAGAAATGGTTTTGCTGCATCTGCCGAAAAAGAATCTTTTTAGGACGGCCATACTCTGTTCAGTGTGTCTCGTGTAAGGGATGGTTGCATCGGACAGGTTGTTCTGGGCTTGATCCCAAAACCCAACGTCCACGTAACTTTTATAAATCTTTTGTGGCTCCTTGCTGTTCACGCGCCCCCCACTAGCTTCCAGCAGCCGAGCTGCTCAGCAAGCCACAACTAGTACCCGCTGCTGCTCGCGCCACGCGGCGCCAAAAACTCAAACAGCTGCTACCACTCATAACTACTATCTTCGTAGTAGAGTCGGTAGCAATGCTGAGCATCAGCCCCTGCCCCCGTCTTCTCCCCCCCTCTTTTGCGGCAGCAATCGTGTAGGTCAGGAAAACAGACTCTTAGTCCCTAACCCCGTTTGCACCATTTGCCAGCACAGAATATATATGTTTGCGACATCCGCCCAATGCAGCTCCTGCCGTGGGCGGTGCCACTTTCCTAGATGTTCTGGTCTCCGCGACGCAACCCCCCGACGGGTTTCATTGCGCCATGTTGCCAGGTCGCAAACCCCAATCTACCGGGTACCCCAATGCTTGACCAAGGACGCCCAGTCCCAGGGCCACAACAGCAGTTGCGTCCTGGCCTTCCTCAACCCAGGCGTATTTACACGTCACTTACTCCCAGAGTGGCGACGTCTATGCACTTCAGAATTCTGCAGTTAAACTGTAATGGATTAACTGGGAAGATCACGGAGATAGTCGATTTCATGAAGCGGCACAATATCCGAATTGCTGTGATTCAAGAGACTAAACTCACAGCAAGATCTGCACTGCAAACCTGTTCTGGGTATAATGTCCACAGAAAAGATCGCATGAGCGGAAATGGAGGCGGCCTCGCGTTTATCATACACCACTCTGTGCAATATCATATATTTGATCCTGACATCGACCGCAGGGACAATTTCTTAGAACGTCAAGGCCTATCTGTCCGGTCAGGCGATGCAATCCTAGAAATCATCAACATCTACATCCCCCCTGCCACCTGTTGTCCCAGTTGATACCGCCCTAATATTAGCGTCTTACTCACTGGCAACAATCGCATTATCTTAGGCGACTTTAATGCCCATGTTGTTGTTGTTGTTGTAGCGATAAGGTTGCACCCCGAAGGCTTTGGGGAGTGTTATCGATGTGATGGTCCGTTGCCAGATACAGATCCGGTACGCTCCGGTACCACAGCACCATTAAGGTGCTAGCCCGACCATCTCGGGAACGATTTATGTGGCCACATTAAACCTTCAGGCCGTCCCCTCCCTCCCCACCCCCAAGTTCCATGAGGAGCTTGGGGTCGCCAGAGCCTCGTCTGTTAATGAAACAGGATTCGCCGCGGATAGGTGAGGTTGACAATTAGGTTTGGAGAAGCTATATATTGCGCTGGCAACCTGAAGGGTTGCGCTATACACGCCTTGAATCTGGTATTTTAGTCGCCTCTTACGACAGGCATACCTACCGCGGGTATATTCTTACCCCCTTACCCGCTGGGGGGGCCTTTAATGCCCATCACGATCTATGGCAATCAAACTTGCAGGCGGACAATAGGGGTGAGATGTTGGCGGATCAAATAGAAGAAACGACGTTCTGCACAATAAACGGAGACGCTCCACACGTATGGTAGGAAGCTGTCACAGTTCGCCGGATATCTCAATCGTGAGCGCAGAACTCGTAAACTGCGTCAACTGGCAGCTGATGGTAACATTGGCATCCGATTACCTGCCTATACTTATTTCGTTCGAGCGTACCGCCGACTTCATCGTTACAGAAAAACGCACTTTCATAAACTTTAAAAAAGGAAAGTGGGAGGAATATAAATCTTTTACAGAAATGAGATGCTAACCAAACAGTTCCTGTTGAATACTCAGAAACCTGGGCATCCCAACAGACATCTGATTGATGCATTATGAGGAAATACGGCACCTGAGAACTCAGCCGTATGAAGCAAAAAAATACAAGCAGGTCGTCAGTGAACTCCACAAACAGGCGTCGGAACTTTATGCCAGGAATTGCCCGGTGAATCCAGTACTCAAAGAACAGTATCCAAAACTTGCGGAAGAGGAACGCATACTCCCCAGGGAAACGCGAGTCACTCTAGCTCAACTTCGATCTGGATACTGTAACAGGTTAAACTCTTACCTATCCAGAATCAACCCCGACATACAAAATGTTTTCCCCGCTCGCAATGTGTACCCACATGACACCAACCATCTCTTTAATTGTAATGTGGAACCAACGCCTCTAACACCCCTTTCATTATGGTCCACCCCTGTTGAAACAGCAAGTTTCCTTGGACTACCGTTAGAGAATATTGATGACAATTTGTGTTCGGTCGCACCTATTAGGTGGGGCGAACTGCTACAACAACAATAACAGGGTTGCCTATAAGGCTTAGCGTATTCGATTGGCAATGTAAATATGGGAAGCGGACTAGATTGTGGACTACATGTATTTGAAAGATAACTGACAGGTCCTTTAAATATTGCAATGGGATCATTCTAAGGCAACTCCTTGTTTGTAGCAATAAAAGCACCATTAAGGCACCAATCCGACCATCTCGGGAACGATTTAATATGACTTCATATAATCTTCTAGGCTAGCCCTTTTTTCCAAAGCCCTCTATATAATATGAGCTGATTTTAGCTTCAATTCTAAGCATAAGCACTAAATCCTCTCGAGGTGAAAAGGATGGTTTCGGGGGTGTTGCCTAGTGGTTGTTGTTGTTATTGTAGCAGTGCTTCGCCCCACCCAACAGCTGCAACCGATCACAAATTGTCATCAATATCCTCCAACGGTAGTCCAAGGAAACTTGCTGTTTCAACAGGGGTGGACCATAATGAGAGGGGTGTTAGAGGAGTTGGTTCCACATTACAATTAAAGAGATGGTTGGTGTCATGTGGGGAAACATTGCAAGCGGGGCATACATTTTGTATGTCGGGTTGATTCTGGATAGGTAAGAGTTTAACCTGTTACAGTATCCAGAACGAAGTTAAGCTAGAGTGACTCGCGCTTCCCTGGGGAGTATGCGTTCCTCTTCGGCAAGTTTTGGGTACTGTTCTTTGAGTACTGGATTCACCGGGCAATTCCTGGCAGAAAGGTCCGACGCCTGTTTTGTAATGTTATGTTGAATGCCATGTGATCTTTGTGCTCGCTGGCTCCTTAATGGGAAGCCAAAGATGTAGGTGAGGTAACGTGTTTTGGTACCGATGGGACATAGCACAACGGGATGTGGCAAGGTGAGATCACAGGAGCATTTAGTTGAATGTAGGTGAATGCCAGCTAGTGTCAAAAAAACTGAACTAGACTCCTAGCATTCTCGACTACAAAATGTTGAGGGGGTCTCGGCGGATGGAGCTCTCTCGTGCCTTAGCTCTTTCGGCGTGGGGTGGGTTTTTGCCGATACTCAACCTCAATTACACAAACTTTAATTTATAGAACTCCGGGCAGAACCGAAGAAGGGAGAAACCTCCTCGGTTTAAACAAGCAAATATCAAGTCATGATGAAGTCACATAAAAATTAGATTTAAGAATATTTGAAACTTCCCCTTATGAGTGTGCATTAGGGTGCAAGGTCTAAGGTGGCATTCGACTCTTGCATTCTGCACCCTACCCTACCATGATCTTCAATCTAAACATGCATTGGAAGATACCCACATTAATTTCTCTTACCTTTTTATGTTGCCATGCCTACCAGGAATTAGCAGAAAGACTTAACACATGATAGGTTGTTTTCTTGACAACGTTATAAATTCATATTGGTGTTTTATTAAACAATGATTACTACTAAACTTAGCTAAACAAACTTGTATGACGAGTAACCCTCGTAAGTTCAAATATCCAGAAACTTCAACTCTATGATTTGATTCTTAATAATAACAACTTTTCACCTACATACTTATGGGCTTTACAAAGGGCTAATAAAAATTGTTGAAGTTTAAACTCTTATCTCTCTATGGATTTGGGTTTCCCACTCAAAGCGAGTTCTGCATAAAAAAGCAAAGGCAATCCCAACTAGATCAATTGGATCAAAGGCACACCAAAAAAAATCGAATACAACTGCCAATGTCTCTTTAACAATTATCAACTCGATGTGGAATTTTATCCCTTCGGTTGGGTTTTCAATTAAGGTTTTCCCGGATTTTATGTAAGGGTTTAGCTGTCACCAAATCGACATAGGTACGTTTGTAATTACGTAGGTATGTAGGTATGGACACCAACTACCTATTCTGAGCGAGTGCGAGTGAGCTTAGAGCGAGAATACACGATTTATGAAAATGCCAATCAGCATTACTGGAAATTTAAAATTTCAAACACTATAGCAAATGAACTTTAGGCAAGGAAAAGGGTTGCCGGCAGACGTACATATTTACGGCGATATGGATCGGCTGAATACAAATGGTAACGAAAGAATTAGATAGAAAATATATAACTTACGTGCTTACAAATTCGCGTTCAGCTGCAGCGTTGAAAGGCCTTCCATCGTTGTAGTTGTTATGCGATGTTGCGGTCGGTCGGAGCTGGAATCAGCTGGTGGCACTTATTAGCAATTTCGTTTTCTTTCGTTACATAAAAATCCTAACTTAACAGTTCTATAGAAACCGTAGTTTTCTATCTATATAGGTATATCTTCCTTGATTGTCCGCAGCGAGATATACGAACATTTACTTGATTGAATCTGATTCTGATTTAATTGAGATTTTTGCGCTTGCTTTTCTAAGCGGGGGGTTTGGGATTGGCAACAACACCGAACACAATAGGACCGGCAATGACTTTTACATTGATTATTTATAGGCACTAGCTGGTATAAGTGATTGGTTTTCTTTTAGCTACTCAACCTTTTCAGATGTTTTTTTAACTGATTACGAGTATACATTGAATAATACCCTTCGCATTTAATTCACACTTTTAACTTAACTAATCTTCGACTTATTTCTTTCTTTTTTTGTCTGGTTGTAACAACTCTTTGTTTTCTAATGTTCGGTAGTTGTTGCTGTCACTCTTTTTGGTTGCCACAAATCTCTTTGGCTACATATATTTAGACTTTCCGCACTCTATCGCGTTTTCGTTTCAAATCTTTTCCTAACGGTTTCCACTTATTCTTCCCTACTCTTGTTTAGTGCGAATGGTTGCTGGTACCACCTATCCTGTCCTCTTGCCTCTGGCTATTGAGATGGGATTTGTCTTGCACCTGATTGGATGGCAAAGGCCTGAATGGGTAACGTACAACACCTAGGCGCAGTGGGGCCTGTACATTGGTACATATGTGTGGTTGGTGCCTGTACAGAACAGAAGCAAAAGGCTGTTGCTGCCCCGTTATAGGTTGCTTAGTGTTCTGCCTTTTCACTTGTAATAAAATGTATCCACACCCACCCCTGTCGTGGATGTAAGATTTTGGGTGTCGGGTGTGGTTCTTCCCTCCACTGCAATTTCTATGGCACTGTAACAAAAAAACGGGATGTGCATAAGTGAATGCAACAACCTGGCACTTTACACTTTACTTTCATGTATACATACCTGGGAATTCGTAAGTGGGACTTTAAAGTCCGAATAAGGCGACAATTGAATCAGGTACTCGGCGATCACTTGGCGGTTGTCCAAAGAAAAGGGTAACTGTTAGGTGTGCAGCCTTTTTATAGCTTCGGAAATTGCCGCTCTTTATATATATATTATTTTCTTTTGGAAAGTCTCTATTGAAGTTAGCTGTGGTTTATAGTACGTTCAGTGCGATATAAGTTAGATCAAATACCAACAGCAGCGCCATCCATTCGTCGAACTAGCATTTCATTTTATCGCCTGCGACAAGTTTTGGTCGCGAACTGTACGCGATGAAAATGTTTGACATTAATTTTGATAGCGACCATTACAAAACCCAATAATACGGTAGCTTGATAAAAGTATTAGAGGGAATTAGGCTCGGATATCCTTGGCATGATATGTACCAATTTCTTTTCCTTGCAAATCTTCCAACTGGTAATAGCAATTACCGAGTTTTCTGCGGATCCGGCATTTGAGGAATTGCGGGCCTAACTTGGCGTTAAAGTTTTGTGAAAACTTACTAAGGGCAAAGTTTCTTCGATAAACTTCTTGGCCTGCCTTGAAACTGACTGGCTTCGAACGCAAGTTGTATTGCTTTGCATTGCGTTCGTAAGCTTTACGAATATTCACTTGAACGTCTTTTCGTACTAATGCTAGATTATCGGATCGGGAAAGAGGAGCAATCGGTTCTTCCAATAAGCTAAGTTCTTTTAGCAGTTTGTAATCAGCACCGTGGGTGATCATGTCCAAGCCAAACAACGCGCGATACGGAGAACAACCCAACGTTTGATGCAAAGACGATCTTAACGAGCAGGAGATGCTTGTAAGATGTTCGTCCCATCTTGTCTGGTCTTGTTTTAAGTATGACCGAATTGCTGTTAACAGCGACCGGTTAACTCTTTCCGCAGCATTGCTTTGCGGCGAGTACAGAGCCGTATAGACATGATTTATACCCAGTTCCGTCAGGAAGGCATTAAAATCATTGGCTTTGAATTGCGTTCCGTTGTCACTGACCAGAATCTCTGGTACGCCAAAACTATGAAAAATGTTTTCCAGAAGGTATTTCTGAATGGCGACTGAAGTAAACTTTTTTAGCGGGTGGATCTAATGATATTTGCTAAAATGATCAAGCACAATCAGTAACCCTATATGCCCATTTTTACTGCGCGGATAAGGTCCAAGCAGATCGACATATATCCTCAGAAAAGGTCGACACGTAGGGCTGTGAGCACCCATGGGTGGCCTAAGAGTGAAGTTTGGTGCTTTGTTCTCTTTACATATTTCACAAGTTCGAACATAATTACGGACATCTTTTGCCAGCCCTGGCCAAAAAAGATAACGGCGTAACTTCTCTGGTTTTTTGAATTCCCGCATGAGAAGATGTAGAGCTGTCATGAGCCTGGTTAAGAATACCCCGTCGAAGTCTCTCTGGAACCCATAATTTCCAGGAGTTCTTCTCTTGCATATCCTCTCCAGAAGCGTGTTCCGTACGAATATATATTAATTGGTCTACCATCTTGATATCGGGAAACCTTTCTGGGTTTTCTTGAAACTTTGTCTTCAAAGCTACATAAGACTCATCCAAAAACGCATCCGATTCAAGGTTTACCATAGGACCCATGTCCAGTGCTGCAATTTCATTTTCTTGAAGTCGCGACAAAGCGTCGGGGACAATGTGGTCTTTCCCTTTTTGATGGGAGATTGAAAATTTAAATTGTTGAAGGCGAAATATCCAACGCGCAAGTCTGCCCGAAACGTTCTGTTGACGCATGAGCCAAAGCAAACTTGAATGATCGGTAACTACCTCGAACTCTTGCAGTTCCAGATAGCAGCGGAATTTTTCAATGGCCGTAATCACTGCTAAACATTCTCGCTCAGTGACGCTATAATTACGTTGCGCACGACTAACTTTTTTCGACATATACGCAATTGGTTTTTCCTCATTTTCCTCGGATAATTGTACTAACACGGCCCCAATACCAACGTCACTCGCAAATAGAACTTTTTCGAAAAATTGGGGTTAGTTAACACTGGGGCAGAGGTTAAAATTTCTTTCAATTTATTCATGGCCTGCTGCGCTTCCGTAGTCCAAACAAATTTCTTCTTTGTAGACAACACTTCGGTTATGGGACAAGTGAGGTCTGCGAAGTTCGGTATAAACCTGCGGTACCATCCACAAACTCCGAGGAATCCTCTGACTTGCTTCAGGTTTCTGGGTGATGGCCAGCTTAAAATACAAGATACCTTTGAGGGATCTGTGCGTATACCTCCGCTACCAATGACATAGCCGAGATAATTAACTGAAGTAACACAAAATTGGCTTTTTCCAATGTTAATAGTTAGATTGGCTTTGCGAAATTGTTCGGCCAATCTCACGAGTATTGCTAGATGGGTGAAAAGTCTTCTGATACCACGCATAGATCATCCAGATACCCAAATACACAATTACGGAGATCTGGAGGAATAATACTATCCATGAGACGACACATCGTCGACGGCGCATTGCAAAGCCCGAAAGGCATAACTTTAAATTGGTAAAGTGGACGGCCGGGAACCGTAAATGCAGTTAAATGCTTTGATTCGGAACTAAGTTCGATTTGCCAGTACGCGTCTTTTAAGTCAATTTTGGTGATAATATTAGCTTTTGGAAGCCGGGAAAAAATACCATCTATGCTGGGCAGTGGATACGCGTCTTTTTTCGTCACGTCGTTCAGCCGACGAGCATCCAGACATAGACGTACTTTGTTCGGTTTGATAACCAATCGCATAGGTGAACTCCAGGGGCTTATCGATGGTTCGATTACACCTAGGGCTATCATACGATCTATTTCTTGGTATACAAGTTTTTCTACCGCTGGGCTTACAGGATAAAAACGTTGCTTAATGGGTGTTGAATTGCCTATATCGATGCGGTGTTTTATCAGGGATGTACGACCTAATCCTTCCTTGGCGTTGGGAAACATAAGTTTGACAACTTCCAATTGTTGAATTTGTTGTGGACTCAAAGGATATGCATCGACTTCCTTAGACTGAGCTACATTCTGTCTTTGCTCTAGTGAGCTAATTATATTTGGGGCAAGTTCAAAAATTTTCCAAAAATCGTGACCTAATATAAGTCTTTGCTTAATGGAAGGTATTACATAGAGTTTCATAGGCTTTTCGACCGCTTTATATTTCAGTATCACATCGAGTACTCCTATGATCTCTTGGTTGTCTCCATTAGCCGTTTTGGCATGAGAATGAATAGCTTTAAATTCTGGAAAGTTTAACAGATCTTTTGTCGCAAGCGAGGAACCAACACAACTGATATTCGCTCCGGTATCTAGTAACCCAAGCTCGCTATATTTTAGAAAGGATACTTCTGCATAGGTTCGCATATCATTGTGATTGCTAAAAAGGGTAGAAAGAAGTAACTTTTGGCTTCTTTTAACGTTATCGTAAAATTCTTTTAATCTTAAGGTACGTTTTCGAATTATATTCGAAATTGATGTATAATTTTGCAGTCTGTCTGTATATGAACGAAGATGAAAGGGAATAAAGTTAGGGGCGAGTAGCCCGGACTTCGAATCAGTAGTTTTTTCTGGGTTACTCGGTGTAGCGTTGAGATTAAACTTCTTTATGGTTTCGGGGGCATCCGGCTGTTTTTGGATGCACCCGCCTGTCGGTTTTCCGAACGCTTTCTGAGGCAATTTGTACACTGGGGCTTATATACATTAGGAGTGCCACATCCGTAGCAAAAAGTACGGCGATCCGCTAAGCAATTCTCCCAAATATGGCCTAGCTCTTCACAGTTCCAGCACTTTATTTGCGCACTCTGAAGAGCTGCTAATTCCGCATCCGGTGGAGTATCATCTGTGACTTCGGGACCAGATTCCTCAATTGTACATACTTGGCGGCGATTTGGCAACGATTTAGATTTGCTATGACCCTCCGGTGGGCGATTAAGTTCGTAGTTCAAATTCTCTCCCATTTTTACTAAGCGCCGTAAATGACCAACTGAATGTATGGGCTGATACAAAAGTTTCTGTCTAATCTCAGGTAACAGATTATTTCGTAAAATTTCTAACAGTTCTTCCTCGTCAATTTTAACACTTTGTTTATCGATTAAGGAAGCCACTGCTTCGTAAAATGCAGAAAAGGACTCACCGACTTTTTGTTTGCGAGATCGAATCATCTCCCTGCTCATAAAGTCGGATCTATAATCTTTATACTGTTGGCGAAGTGAACTGCATATGTCTGACCAGATAACGCGGTTCACTTGCTTATGGTATCTCCAATACCAATTCCGTGCTTTACCAACAAATAAAATGTGTATGTGCTTACACATGGCGGTGAAATCGCTGTCTAAAGTTTCGTCTGTGAGTGATTCGACTCTATAAATGAATTCTTCCACGCCTAAACCTTCCGAGGATCCATCGAATTGCAAGTTCCATTTTTGCATTATGTCCGCAGTTTTCCTAAGAAAAACCGAGGAGACCATGGATGACGGGGCTTCATGTATTGTAGCTACTAAGCCTTGCGTATTTCCGGGACTTGAACTCGGGCAAGGATTGGTACCTGACCGCATATTCATAGAGGCCATAAATTGATTTATTGATTGTTCGATCATTTGTTGAATACGATTGTAATCAATGTTGTTATTCTGACGTGAATTTCTATTTGGCCTCCCTCTTCTTCTATTTATAGATTGTCTTTGAGGTGGGCCTTCACCCTGATTCCCGCTATTACTAGCATCTAAAGCAGATGATTGCATAACACTGGCATCGGAATTATGCAATTCCGGTACTTCACCGGTATTTGACGACGAACCTAGGTTCAATATCCTAGCCATGTTTCTAGTTACAATTTGCGTAGCTTCTGCAGCTGTCGTAGACGTAGTTTTGGTATCAGGTGGGCAATTTCGCTTACGGGATTTCAGCTCCTGTTGACTAATCGGTTGGGAACAGGTAAAACAACTTTGATTACCTTCGGTCCACTCGTCTAAACAAGGCAGATGAAATAGATGTTTGCATTTGAGCACATAGCATGGCTATGTACTAACTAAATTTTGTTCACATATAGCACATTGGCTCATAGGGGCAGAACCTGACGGTTGATTCCGTTGCGGGCTATGTTCTATGGGCATTTAATTTATTTGATATAATATATAAGCATTCCTGGTTTTGGCATACAACCACAAAAAGGTAAAAAAACTCTAATACAACTCTAAGATAAGATGGAAGTAGGTATAAAGAAGCTATTGAAACTAATAGTCGAAAGGTACTAAATAGTTGACTTCCAAATTTATAAAAATTTCGCTATTCGGCAAGTACAAGCATATCTTGCTTCGCACAAGTTCCAGACAACAACAAAATCTATATTTGTTGGAGGCAAATGATCAAGAAACCTATCGACATCTATGCCAATTGACTCCGTCAATATTCGGAAGGTCTCCGCCCAGAAAATTATACCCTATAGCAATCAGTTTTGGAATCCGATCTTAGCCAAATTCGCAAAATTCTGGAATTGTACAGGATAGTATTCCTAAGTAGAACCATCGTAGGATACTGACTTATCAACTGCATAGGAAGACAAACGAGCAGTTATGGTGCGCGTATCATTATTTTATAGTCGGTGGTAATTTCCCATAATTAAACTCAAGCTGGTGAAATTACTAGGGTAGCCCAAATAAGTTCTCGGCATGGTATCCCCAATGAATAACCAGCATCGTAGACCTATTGACTACCTAAAATCTCTTATATCTACACCTGCGGAAGATTGACGAAATCCATCAACACAACATCGGCAAGTGAGATACAACGCTCTGAAAAGGTTTTTACTGCCGCACCAAAATAGGCGTGTGACTGCTAACGATATATTCTTAAGGTGTTTTCCAATAGTACCTAACATTTCCCTATTTATAAAACTCAATTTTAAACCGTTAGCTAGGCCCCACGTTGGGCGCCAAAAATTTATGTAATGTTATGTTGAATGCCATGTGATCTTTGTGCTCGCTGGCTCCTTAATGGGAAGCCAAAGATGTAGGTGAGGTAACGTGTTTTGGTACCGATGGGACATAGCACAACGGGATGTGGTGAGATCACAGGAGCATTTAGTTGAATGTAGGTGAATGCCAGCTAGTGTCAAAAAAACTGAACTAGACTCCTAGCATTCCCGACTACAAAAGGTTGAGGGGGTCTCGGCGGATGGAGCTCTCTCGTGCCTTAGCTCTTTCGGCGTGGGGTGGGTTTTTGCCGATACTCAACCTCAATTACACAAACTTTAATTTATAGAACTCCGGGCAGAACCGAAGAAAGGAGAAACCTCCTCGGTTTAAACAAGCAAATATCAAGTCATGATGAAGTCACATAAAAATTAGATTTAAGAATATTTGAAACTTCCCCCTTATGAGTGTACATTAGGGTGCAAGGTCTAAGGTGACATTCGACTCTTGCATTCTGCACCCTACCCTACCATGATCTTCAATCTAAACATGCATTGGAAGATACCCACATTAATTTCTCTTACCTTTTTATGTTGCCATGCCTACCAGGAATTAGCAGAAAGACTTAACACATGATAGGTTGTTTTCTTGACAACTTTATAAATTCATATTGGTGTTTTATTAAACAATGATTACTACTAAACTTAGCTAAACAAACTTGTATGACGAGTAACCCTCGTAAGTTCAAATATCCAGAAACTTCAACTCTATGATTTGATTCTTAATAATAACAACTTTTCACCTACATACTTATGGGCTTTACAAAGGGCTAATAAAAATTGTTGAAGTTTAAACTCTTATCTCTCTATGGATTTGGGTTTCCCACTCAAAGCGAGTTCTGCATAAAAAAGCAAAGGCAATCCGAACTAGATCAATTGGATCAAAGGCACACCAAAAAAAAATCGAATACAACTGCCAATGTCTCTTTAACAATTATCAACTCGATGTGGAATTTTATCCCTTCGGTTGGGTTTTCAATTAAGGTTTTCCCGGATTTTATGTAAGTGTTTAGCTGTCACCAAATCGACATAGGTACGTTTGTAATTACGTAGGTATGTAGGTATGGACACCAACTACCTATTCTGAGCGAGTGCGAGTGAGCTTAGAGCGAGAATACACGATTTATGAAAATGCCAATCAGCATTACTGGAAAATTTCAAACACTATAGCAAATGAACTTTAGGCAAGGAAAAGGGTTGCCGGCAGACGTACATATTTACGGCGATATGGATCGGCTGAATACAAATGGTAGCGAAAGAATTAGATAGAAAATATATAACTTACGTGCTTACAAATTCGCGTTCAGCTGCAGCGTTGAAAGCCCTTACATCGTTGTAGTTGTTATGCGATGTTGCGGTCGGTCGGAGCTGGAATCAGCTGGTGGCACTTATTAGCAATTTCGTTTTCTTTCGTTACATAAAAATCCTAACTTAACAGTTCTATAGAAACCGTAGTTTTCTATCTATATAGGTATATCTTCCTTGATTGTCCGCAGCGAGATATACGAACATTTACTTGATTGAATCTGATTCTGATTTAATTAAGATTTTTGCGCTTGCTTTTCTAAGCGGGGGGTTTGGGATTGGCAACAACACCGAACACAATAGCACCGGCAATGACTTTTACATTGATTATTTATAGGCACTAGCTGGTATAAGTGATTGGTTTTCTTTTAGCTACTCAACCTTTTCAGATGTTTTTTTTAACTGATTACGAGTATACATTGAATAATACCCTTCGCATTTAATTCACACTTTTAACTTAACTAATCTTCGACTTATTTCTTTCTTTTTTTGTCTGGTTGTAACAACTCTTTGTTTTCTAATGTTCGGTAGTTGTTGCTGTCACTCTTTTTGGTTGCCACAAATCTCTTTGGCTACATATATTTAGACTTTCCGCACTCTATCGCGTTTTCGTTTCAAATCTTTTCCTAACGGTTTCCACTTATTCTTCCCTACTCTTGTTTAGTGCGAATGGTTGCTGGTACCACCTATCCTGTCCTCTTTCCTCTGGCTATTGAGATGGGATTTGTCTTGCACCTGATTGGATGGCAAAGGCCTGAATGGGTAACGTACAACACCTAGGCGCAGTGGTGCCTGTACATTGGTACATATGTGTGGTTGGTGCCTGTACAGAACAGAAGCAAAAGGCTGTTGCTGCCCCGTTATAGGTTGCTTAGTGTTCTGCCTTTTCACTTGTAATAAAATGTATCCACACCCACCCCTGTCGTGGATGTAAGATTTTGGGTGTCGGGTGTGGTTCTTCCCTCCACTGCAATTTCTATGGCACTGTAACAAAAAAACGGGATGTGCATAAGTGAATGCAACAACCTGGCATTTTACACTTTACTTTCATGTATACATACCTGGGAATTCGTAAGTGGGACTTTAAAGTCCGAATAAGGCGACAATTGAATCAGGTACTCGGCGATGACTTGGCGGTTGTCCAAAGAAAAGGGTAACTGTTAGGTGTTCAGCCTTTTTATAGCTTCGGAAATTGCCGCTCTTTATATATATATTTTTTTCTTTTGGAAAGTCTTTATTGAAGTTAGCTGTGGTTTATAGTACGTTCAGTGCGATATAAGTTAGATCAAATACCAACAGCAGCGCCATCCATTCGTCGAACTAGCATTTCATTTTATCGCCTGCGACAAGTTTTGGCCGCGAACTGTAGGCGATGAAAATGTTTGACATTAATTTTGATAGCGACCATTACAGTTTGTGGAGTTCACTGAGGACCTGCTTATATTTTTTTGCTTCATACGGCTGAGTTCTCAGGTGCCGTATTTCCTCATAATGCATCAATCAGTTGTCTGTTGGGATGCCCAGGTTTCTGGGCAAAAAAGGTAGAGAACCATAGAGGTATAGCTAAGCTTTCAGCTATTGCCAAAACATTTGAGCGAATAATTACATGTCAACTTCAACACATGTGTAGCTCCATATTATCGCCCTGCCAGCATGGGTTTGTGCCGCGTAGATCAACTACTACCAACTTGCTAGAGTTTGCTTCTTTTGTAATGGATGGATTTTTAAACAATAGGCAAACGGATGTGATCTATACCGACTTCAATAAAGCGTTTGACTCTGTCAATCATAAGCTTTTAGTTTACAAACTTGATTTACTTGGATTTCCAAAGCATTTACTTGCATGGCTCGAAAGCTATCTCGCGAATCGGACTCAACAAGTTTTGTTTAAAAACAGTCTTTCTAGGTTGTTTGATGTAACGTTTCACCGAGTGAAGCCAAGTTTGACATCGTATACGTTAAACAGCACGCCTTTGGAGCGTATATCTGTCGTAAGTGATCTAGGCGTTCTTTTTGATCCTAAACTGACTTTTAATACGCATATTTCATCAATGGTAAGCAAAGTAACGGGTATACTCGGTTTTGTGAAGCGATGGGCCAAGGAGTTTAATGATCCGTATCTGACTAAGACCCTCTACACATCGTTGGTACGACCAATCTTAGAGTATTGTTCGTGTGTCTGGTGCCCAGGGTATCAAAACTTTATAAAGCGTATTGAGTCAGTACAGAAGCAATTCATTATATTTGCACTACGTGGTCTTAACTGGGATTCCAGTGTGCATTTGCCACCATATAGAAATATGCTTTTCCTTATAAATCTGCCAACTTTAGAAAATCGAAGAACTTTACTCGGGGTAATGTTCATTCACAAGCTCATTATGGGCGAGATCGACTCATCTGATCTTGTTAGTCGACTATATTTTGCTGTTCCTGGTGGAACGTCTAGGCACTTTGTGCCTTTTTATTTACCACTTTGCCGGCAAAATTTTTCCAAAAATAATCCACTGCGAAGCTGGTGTTCGCACTACAACAACTTGTATAACTGCATCAGTTTTGAATGTTCGTTTTTCGAGTTGCATAATTCAATACTGTCACGTCTGGCCTGATATCACTATAAAGGTGGACCAGGGGTGACTCTAGAATGTGTTTGTACGATATGGGTATCAAATGAAAGGTGCTATTGAGTATTTTAAAAGGGAGTGGGCCATAGTAGGTGGACGCCTTTTCGAAATATCGCCATAAATGTTGATCAGGGCGACTATAGAATGTGTTTGTACAATATGGGTATCAAATAAAAGGTGTTAATGAGGGTTTTAAAAGGGAATGGCCCTTAGTTGTATATGTGAAGATGTTTTCGAGATATCGACCAAAATTTGTACCAGTGTGACCCAGGCCATTATCTGTCGGGTACGCTAATCTATTTATATAATACCACGAACAGTATTCCTGCCATGATTCCAAGGGCTTTTGATTTCGCCCTGCAGAACTTTTTCATTTTCTTCTATTTAATATGGTAGGTGTCACATCCATTTTACAAAGTTTTTTTTAAAGTTAGGTATATTTCATTAGGTATATTTTGCGTCAAAAAACCAATCCAATCACCATGTGTCATCTCTTTTTCGTATTTGGTATAGAATTATGACAGTTTTAGAAATTTTCGATATCGAAAAGTGGGCGTGGTCATAGTCGGATTTCGCCCATTTTTAATACCAAGATAAAGTGAGCCGAGATAAGTACGTGAACTAAGTTTAGTAAAAATGTATCGATTTTTGCTCAAGTTATCGCGTTAACGGCCGAGAGGAAGGACAGACGGTTCACTGTGTATAAAAACTAGTCGTGGCTTCAAACGATTACGCCCATTTTCACAGAAAACAGTTATCGTCATAGAAGTTATGCCCTTACTAAATTTCACAAGGATTGATCAATTTTTGTTCGACTTATGGCATTAAAAGTATTCATTATTCATTATTATTATTTCTATTATTATTATTATTGTTGTTATTATTATTATTATTTATTATTATAATTTATTTTATTATTCTCATAAGTATATGTACATATATCGGTAGCTTAATTTTACTTCTCTACGATATCATTACTTATAGGGAATAGTTAGTGACATCTTTATTTTATATAATAAAAATAGTGCTTTATGTCACATCATGTTTTTCAATTATATAAATAGTGGTAGTGGGGTGAACAAAAAAGAATACAAGATTTATATAAAAAATTTTATTTAAAATGAGAATAAAATGTTTCAAAAATAGATTGACTAAATGAAGCTCTTGAAACAATGTTAAGAAAAAAGATAAAAGCTAAGTTGACAGAATTCCTCATATGAAAACAGAAAAAAGAAAATTCAAAACTATACAATGCTTATATAAAAGTAAAGACATACGTATGAAGCTGTATTATACAACGTAGCACATCAAAATTTCTATCTGGTTGGTATCAAACTCAAGAAGCCAAGTTTTTATTTTTTTTAAACACAGATCTATTAGATCCAGATCTCGTATGTTTTCTGGAAGGGAATTAAAGTATTCTAGACAAATTAAATGAAAAAGGGCAGAGCTACGCCCATTTTGAAATTTTCTTTTATTTTGTATTTTGTTGCACCATATCATCACTGAAATTGAATGTTGATATAATTTACTTATATACTGTAAAGATATTGAATTTTTTGTTAAAATTTGACTATTAAAATTTTTTTTTTAAAAGTGGGCGTGTTCGTGATCCGATTTTGCTAATTTTTATTCAGCGCACACATAGTCATATGAGTAACGTTCGTGCCAAATTTCATCATGATACCTTCAACAATTAAATTATCTTCTTTTAAAAGTGGGCGGTACCACGACCATTGTCCAAAATGTTACGAATTTTCTATTCTGCGTTGTATGGTCAACCCACCTACCAAGTTTCATCGCTTTATCCGTCTTTGGTAATGAATTATCGCAATTTTTCGGCTTATCGAAATTTTCGATATCGAAAAAGTGGGCGTGGTTGTAGTCCGATTTAGTGTACATAAGTGGGACCTACAAAAGTGTTTACATATACACCTTCTAGTAGAAAAATAGCAACACAACTTACTTGCAAACTTTGTCAGTTATTTATTTATTTTATAAAAACATTAATTGTATTTCGAAAACTAATTAAAGCAATTTTTAATTTGTATTTTTTTTAATTTTCACGGCAACAAAATTTTTTTTTAATATTGACAATTTCTTTTAAGTTTTGAAGCTCATTTATATTTTCAATAAGTTTTTTACTCAAAAATTTCTTGTGTTTATGTTATCTCTTACTTTTTTTTCACAATTACCACCCACTCAGCATTTAGGTGATTAAATTTTGAATTTCCCCACAAATCAATACAATTTGATTACTCTATCTGACTAAATAATGAGTTATCATACAAATGAACAAAAGAAATAATCAAATATGAATACTTTTGATGATCAAAAACTGAAAAACATTTTTCGATCACTTTATGGAATCATTTTTGAAGTCCTTCTATGATTAAAATTTAATATTTCATAAAAATCAACAAAGATAATAATCAAATATGCTTACCTTTGATGATCAAAAACTGAATATAGTTTTTCAATCACATTTTGGAATCATATTTGAACCAAATGTGTTTACTTTAGGTGATCAAAAATTTATAATCATTTTTGATTCAGCTTTCTGAATCTTTTCTGACTATATTTGTTGACTGAATAATGAATTTTATAGTTGTTAAAATTTTAGTTTTCATTGAAAATCTTATTTTTTTCACATACACGCATTTTTTCAATCATGAAGTTCAGAAAAAATATGTAGTATATAAAAATTTATTATTAATATATTCTTCAAGACAATATAATGCAAATGCTGCACGTAACCGAAGATGTCCCCAACCATTTGTCCCAGAAAATACATAATGGTTAGACAATACAAAGGTTGTGAACTATTTGCACCTCAGGTAAGTGAAACTACCTTGACATACCTGGATACGGCTTCAACATACCGTTTCGGGTCGTATTTTAAGATGACGATCATAACTGATGTTGGATGTTGTAGTCGCAGGTGTATATCGTCAAGTTTGTTTGCGAGTTATCTGGGGTTCAAATATTTCACTTCCGCAAGCTTTCTTCCCGTGATGAAATAAGATTATTATGTAGATTCTTATTTTGAATGAGATATGAAGAATAAATGCATGATAATCGCATTCAAAAATCTCAACCAAAACGATTGAAATATGTTCACGAATATGATCAGAAAATGACTGAAAAATGGTCAAATATTACTCTAAAACAATTAAAGCTCAATTTTACAATGATATCAAATATGAATAAAAAGCGTTTCGAAATATGAATCATAAATGATTATTCAAGAATAATCACATTTAACGTTTTTAATAATATTGGGGTATGATATTTAAATATTTTTTGATCAAAATTTTCAAAAAATGCTGGCTGGGCAATGGAATTAATTAATCTAAAGATTGTCAAATCTGTTTTAAAGTGGTATTTGTGATTTCAAAGCTTTGCCAGTAAAATTAACAGACCAAATTAAAATGGACTGTGAGCAGCGTAATTGTTATTTTTTTTTTTGTTTACAATTATCTATTTTTTTTTATACTGTTTCGAAATTGGTTAACATAGTAATGGTTCTGGTTGTTATAGCGATCACAACACTGCCCGAAGTGTTTTGGGAGTGTTATTGATGGTCCATTGCCGGTTATAGATTCGGTAACAAGCACTAATAAAGTATAAGCTCGACCGTCTCGATAAAAATAATTTTAACTGACATTTTTTTGCTCAGTGGTGTACATATGTATTCTACACAATAAGGGTTATCTCACTTAATTGTCTGCTGGTGTAAATAATGCTATGTTCAAACAGAAAAATAAATTGAGGCTATTTCGATTTAAATTGCATGGTGTTCATACAACTCTATTTAGCTTACACAATAGTAATTTGATAGCTGGTTGGCTCATCTCTGCAGTAAGAACATGTCTTTGTTGAGACTGTCAAAATGTGCGTGTTGGTATTAGGTGAATGGAATGGAATGAAAACATAAAATTTTGAAATTTTTGTGTGTTGTAAGAAAATGTGTTCAATGTCTTGGTTTCATTTTGATTTTGCCATCTTCTTTTGACAATCCCTACTCCAGGGAAATGAAAGACATAAAATCAGCTGAAGAGATGAGCCAACCATATAGTTCAGCCATGCGTAACTGACTTTTAAATATACTCAATAAACACACTTTACAATGTTGCATTTGCAGTTTGAAACAATTTATTACGCAATTTTATTTAAATTGGCAATTTATTATTACAATTTATAATATGACAAATTGCGTAATAAATTGCCCAAATAGTATAAATTGCCAATTTGGTGTGTGTTTGAACCTAGTATAAAGGAAATATTATTGCACCAGTGCTAATCGTTGGCAAGGATTTGTAAGATCATAAATGCAACCATGTCAACTAATGTAACAGAATAAGCAAAAAATACAACCATGGGAATTAATTAATAGAATATGCAAAAATACATCACTGTAAAGGAAGAAAAGAGAAGATTGTGGACTTCCGGTTCATTATTGGATTGACGACTGAGGAATAAAGAATTAAGATAATTAATCCGGACGTTTCTGCTGTTTCATTAACCATCGAAGCTAGAAATTACATCTCAGGTGTGTTAACGAACCTCGCGCACTATTATAAAAAACTATTTTGTGAAATGGATGCTCGAGAGAACATTGTCAAGGTTTTCACTGAAAATAGTGTGGATTTCCCTCCTACTGCCAACATTATACAATTACGCAGATTACTGCAAAATATAGTTGGCGTGGGAGATAATAGCTCCGCAAATACGATGAATACCACTCCGAACACGAATATATTGGAGAACATTCCGGACGAAATGATTGAGATAAAAGCTGCCGTTTCTATTGATACCTCTGCCGTTTCAACTGTCTCTACTACCGATGTTTTGGTTCAATTCAATTCAACACCTGCCGTTCACGATATTTTTGCTGTCGCCACTGCCGTCTGTTCTGCCGCCGCTACCGTCTGCTCTGACGCCACTGCCGTTCGAACTGCCTCTACTACCGATGTTTTGGGTTGAATTCAATTCAACACCTGCCGTTAACGATGTTTTTGCTGCCGCCACTGCCGTCTATTCTGCCGCCGCTACCGTCTGCTCTGTCGCCACTGCCGTTCAACTGTCTCTACTACCGATGTTTTGGTTGAATTCAATTCAACGCCTGCTGTTTACGATGTTTTTGCTGCCGCCCCATCAAAATCTGCCCCAATTCACGTAAGAGCCACGACCATAAGTGTGAATGACGAACTGGTGGCGCTACGAAAACGTATGGAAATGTTAAAATTAATGAAGGAAATCGACGAGTTAAGAGCTAGTACTGGGGTACAACAGCAACGTAGACTGGATTTTGCCGATATAGAGCATGCTATTCCCAAGTTCAGTGGTGATGATATATCAGTGACGGTGGAACATTTTCTTCAAGACTTCGAAGAAGTAATGGAGTTGTCAAGAGTAGACGAACGATTTAAATTGCTGGCTTTTCGTCGCTGCCTGGCGGGAACAGCCAAAGTTTTCCTTACCACCACCAAAGCGTCAAGCTATGCCGAGTTAAAAAAGGCCCTTACGACGGAATTTGACGAGCCGATACAGAGGAACGAAGTTTATAAGATGTTGGGAAGACGCAAATGGGACAAAAAGAGCGAGTCATTACATTGCTACGTTCTATTGATGCAGACAATAGGAAAACGGGCAAACATATGCGAAACTGAAATCATCGATTTCATAATAGACGGCATAGGCAATGTAGTGCCAAATACACATCTACTGTTACCGGCCAAAACACTTGATGAGTTGAAGGTATTAGTGAGCCGTTTTCAAAGAAGATATTTCATAGTAGAACCAGACTAACATTTGTTAGAAATTAATGCCCCTATTACCGTTTACAACTCAACTTAGTTAAAGAAAGTTAATTATTTGTAGTTTTATTGTGTGAAAGCTCAGATGTCACAGATACACGGTGCTTCAAAAAAATTCGTCAAAGTCGAAAATTTTTAGAAAAATGTAAACACAAAATGTTTTTAGTAAAAACTAAAAAAAATAAAATGAGATTAGTCTTATAATGACATATTTAAGCATTAAATAACATAAACTAATGATTTTGATAAGATAACGTGGCGCTGCCCACTTATGATAAAAAGTTGTATCTAAGTAGCCACGTAATCAATAACTACCAAAATCGATAGACGTATTGTTTCTTTTAAATGGCAATACTCTTATAAAACTCAAATGTCCGTTTTTGGTGCCACAATAACAAGGTGCTTCAAAATTCATCGTAAAATTTTACATGTTTTTTTTTTAATTTACAAGCCAAATATGTATTTTATTAATAACTAAAAGTTATTTATAGTGGTTCAATGAAATTTTATTTGAGCTAAAGATTAAACAGCCAACTAATTTTGGAAAAAGGAAGTGGCACTGCCCATTTATGCTAAAAAGTTTGATCTTAGTAACCGCTTTACCAATGTGTACCAAACTCGATAGACGTATTGATTTCTATAAAAATTTAATACTCGTTTGAAGGCGAAATGCCTAAGCTTTAAAATAAATTTCATAAACTTTAGAGAAATGCAATAACGAAAAGTATATATTTATAAATTACTAAATTAATTCCTTTTTTTGAAATAAAAAATTAACTTGTACATAGATATCTTATTTTTCTGTAAAGTAACAAAATTGATTAGTAAATCTCTTTTTCATTGTTGTGATAAATAAATAAATAAACAAATTAAATAAGAAGTGAGAAACTTATTTTATCTTAACATAGTCATCGTCACTGGAACCATTTCTGAGCTATACGCGTCTGTAAGATCTTTTTGTGTTCTTACATACCTCATAGATGATATGACTGGATCAAAAGAGATAGCTAACATGTTGAAAAGGTCTTCGTTTTGTCTAACTCGTGATACTTTGCAGGTGTTCATACATCTATATCTTTTGTAGTCCTTGTTCTTAGATTCTTGAGCTTCTTCAGACAATTCTCCTAATGGTAAGCATTGGTACTCTATTAAATCTTTTCCATGTGCTAAAATTTTATGTACCGTTGGTGTAAGTTTCTTCTCAGGTTACTTTTGATGCAGCAACTCTGTAGTTTTAGATGCATATTCTCCAAATTTGGGTCCATTAACTGGTTCATGGCAGTTTAAAATATTTAAAATTACTCCCAATCTTTTCACAATATCTCTATCAACTCCTGTTATGCGAGCAGTCACTTCATCGTTTTCAAAAAATCTTCTTGAGGAGTTACCATCATTTGTATTTCCGTATCCATACTTTGGACAGTTAACTCTAAGGCCAATCTCTTTACAGAATGCATCCTGAATTATTATTTTTTCTCCTGTTTTGTTTCTCCTTACATGTTGTATTGTGGTCGAAAACTTCTCCTTGTTGTGGTAGTGTATAAGCCAGCTTCAAAACAAATTCCATACATCTTATCCTAGCATGCAAAGGAGATATTCCATACTCATAATTTAGTTCGTCAGTTATTGAATCATCAAGATTTTCAAGACCCCTTCTCTTATTTAAATAATATCGGGCGTCACAATATAGTTGATGACGGACGGGGATTTTTCCAATATTCTGAAGCTTCATCTTTTAGTCGTAATGGAACAATAGAAGCCATAAACATATTACTATCTGTAATTGTTTCATCGTCTACATTTATTCTTTGTTTATATACGCTTTGTCCTGATGATCCATCACAGCCCCACTTAGTTATCAAGGCTAGCTCCGCTGGCAGTGATTTCAACTTTTCTTCAGTAAAACCTTCAAGGAGTCGTGTAGACGTATGATCCATTAGGTTTTGTAGCTCAATTTCAGCTGATAATTCGGTTATTTCTTGGCATGAGTAATTTTTTTGTATCCAGGTAAAATATCGGCATTACGTTGCAATAATGACTTACGCAATATAATATATTTTTTCTTCGTTAAACCGATATCTATAAACAGCGCCAAAGCTTCTTCGGGAGTGTATTTTCTAGGTAGCGCATTTGGTGGTGTGGGAAAGCTGTTTTTGATCCTCGTCAGTCGCACTGGACTTGCTACCGCAACTGCTTCTGTTATATAAGACTTCACGTTTTCTTCGTCTTTTTTATATTTAATAGCCAGTGCTTCTGAAAGATGAGTCGTGGCCATAGCTTTTGTGGTATCAGACAGCTTCCTTTTCCTTGTGTAGGTAGAACACTCTTCTATGGCTTTTGTTGGTCTCCCTCTAGTTGGATTGGTTGACGTGCTAGGCGTTTCTTCATCCAAAAAAGTTTTGTCAGCTAGCCACTTTTCATGCTTACTTAGAAATTTTGAATTGTTACGATAGACGTCCTTCCATTTTCTTTCTATCATAATGTATTGTAAACCAATTTTTTCTTCCAGGCCTTCCTTTTCTTTAATGCTTGTTTCACTCGCTAATTCTCTTATAATAGCCTCAACGAAGTCCCGTCTTGACTTTGTAGATTTAAACACCGCAAATAGTTTCGAGTTTTCTAGATACATATTAAAATTGGCTTCGAATGTATTTGACTAAATATTAATCTGTGAACTATATTTAAAAATACTATTCACTTTATTTAAGTAAACATCAATACTCCATCATAATCTCCAAAAGACGAATGATAATGTGCATTGTATGATGGATAGCTTTATATACCTACTCAAATTATTAAAATGAATTTCAGGTATACAATTCGTAACTAAAAAAAATGTATGTTGTTAACAAGTTCCAATAACAAAAACGACCTTACGGCCGTACTGAATTATATATACCTGCCCAGGCGCGTATTTATGCCCAAGGTTGTTTAACTTTATTTGGTGTAAAAAGTGAAGTTGCAGCTGGACGCAGGTAGACTTTATGAATTTAGGTAACTGAATATTTCACAAATAACTACTGTTAATTTGACGGAGCACATATTTTAACATTTTTTTTCCACCAAAGTTTTAAAAACGGCCTAAAAATAGGCATTTCGAAAAACAGGTATATACTTATATACTTTTAACAAAAAAAAAAAAAAAAAAAACAATTTTTTTTTTTTGTTTCAATCCTAAATTAAATTATATTTAATTGCTATACAAGAAAACGACAACCGGCCGCCTTATTTACTCACAAAACTATTTTAAATACAACGAAAAAGAAGAAAAATTTCAAATTTTTCCCAATGTTGAAAATTGGCCAACTTTGAGCGGCTCTACCTGGTAAACTATAATTTTCTGCGAAAAAAACAGTTATATATTCTTGATCCCTGGAAAATTCTCTATTAGAAACATGTATTAGATTTAGCGAAGCTTTCATGATTTTTTTGATTTTTGCCATGCTTTAACGGCAGAGGCGCCACTGTGCGACGCGTCTTGACATCAGTATTAATAATCCGAAGGCGGAAAATAAAAATTTTAACTCGTTCAAAAGATATTAACGAAAAACCGAAAAAAGACCCGCGGGTACCTCCGAAACCGGGGGTGGGATCCATAGTATTTTTGCGCAGAATACCTTTCTGCGTTCGCGGCCATCGGCCGCGCTTATAAAAAATAACCCTGGGCTACGCCATGCCAAGTCCGGGTGTGTGGTATAACCGTGGCTACCGCCACGGTGATGCACAATTTTTTAGCAGTCGACCCCTCAACTAGACTTACCGAAATTATTTTGGTGTTGGACTGGTTTTAGATCTTATTGAGGAACATATTTGTGCGAAGTGGATTAAATCCCAAACAGAAAAAAATCTATTTTACTATAAAACAGGACTCTCAGGAGTAGTGGGTAGTATCGATTGGACTCACGTTCGCATAATTTCACCTATTTTGGCTGCATCCGAACTGCGGCCAGCCTCTTCCAACTTCGGAATGTCGCTCCATAAAGTCAAAAAGTTATTCAATGTATTCCTTCGTTTAAACGTTGTTTTTTCTATAAATCTGTACAAAATTGTTGATTATTGTTTGATTAAAAAAGGTTTAACCACCGGCTTTAAATTTTTTGTTTTTATTCGGTAAAGTTTTATGAGCCCGTGCACAATCTAACTCTTATCAAAGGTGGTATCAAAAGACGTGTTTCGATCTCCGTTTTTAGGATTTGAAGGCGGAAATTAAAAATTTTATTTCTGTCGAAAAATATTTACAACAACCCACAAAATGGCCCCGAGAGGGTCCGAAATATGAGACCCGATCCATATTTTTTTCCACAGAACATTTTTCTGCGTTGGCAGCCTTCGGCCACGATTTGTAAAAATAATCCGGGTGGATCCAATGCCTTTCTGTATTAGTGTGTACAAAAAATCTGACAAAATTCAACAACCACATGAAAATTTGAACCGAAATTATATGACAGAAATAAAATTTTTTTTTTCGGATTCTAAAATCGGAGGTCCAAACGTGTCTTTTTTTACCAACTTTGAAAATTTTTGTTAAAAATTGGGTGGTGAACCGTCTTGTAAAACCTTACCTTTTTTCAAAACAACTGCAAAATTGTATGAGACAACTGCTAGTAATCAGTTATAAGATTTTGACGTCTTTGACAACTGCACCAACACAAGTTTTTAAACGGTAATGCCACAAAAAGTTGTTAGACTAGACAACTCAACCGAGATTTTTTTGACAGATTGAGTTGTCATCTGCAATACCAAATTGCGAAATTTCAACCCAACCAGAGTTGAGTAATACGGTAATAAACGGTAATAGGGGCATAAGTTATACTGCATCGAGGTCGATTACAGTGTCAGGTTGTCCGAGCTGTGGCTCTGAGCACAAATAGCGAATTGTATTAGATTAGGTTTTAGATTTAGATTAGGTATTAGATTAAGAAATGTATGACAGTAAAAATAGAAATTAAGATAATGTATCGAGGTCGATACAGTTTCAGGCTGGCCGAGTTGTAAGATCATAAATGCAACCATGTCAACTAATGTAACAGAATAAGCAAAAAATACAACCATGGGAATTAATTAATAGAATAAGCAAATATACATCACTGTAAAGGAAGAAAAGAGAAGATTGTGGACTTCCGGTTCATTATTGGATTCATTGTGAATGATGACTAAGTGTGTTATCTTAAGCTGGAGTCATTGGTGCTTTATCGGTAACCGTATCGGTAACCTTATAACAGCTGATTCGACCAACCTTATGAGAATCAATGCAATCGATTATTGGTGCCGCTAAGGTCGTAACCGTATCGTAGCCAACCAATTGGGTTTTGGTTTACCGTCGTAACGATAAACAGCTGATTACGTTAGGGATACGGATACAGCAATACGACATACGGCACCAATGACTCCGGCTTTATCTGTCAACTGCCTGACAAGCTGTTCAATATGGCTACTTTTCAGCCTTTTAACAGGCTGTTCAATATGGCGGCGCCTATCTTCAGCGGGTGATAGAAAGAGATACAGAATGAGACAGCGATAGTCATTTACAAATCAGGTGATCCAATAACTGGAATTTTGACGTTTATGCAGAAGATATCACACTTAGTCATCATTCACAATGATTGGATTGACGACTGAAGAATAAAGAATTAAGATAATTAATCCAGACGTTTCTGCTGTTTCATTAACCATCAAAGCTAGAAATTACAGATTATATGTTTACTTAATATGTATTACACTAAAACTGAATCTTCATTCCTTATGAGGCTGATTTTTTTTAATAAGATATAATACTAACATTTCAACTACTGAGGAATATAACCTTTTCCCGACAGTCGCCTGCTAAGTGCCCTTTATCTGAACTTGTTTCAAAAAATCTCAGCGGATAATGTATTGAATTAATGCTGAGATAAGGTGAAACATTCGGTATTGGGAACGAAAGCTCGGACCAACGATTCGCTTCCAAACGATTTCGTCTATCAAAGGTATTCTCTACACTGAAAGAAATGGTGCTAGTAAAATCAACAAATCGGTTCTGTGGTTCTTGACTTAACGGAGATTCGGTGAAATTGATCGAATTATGGTTAATTCGACAGAGTTCTTTGTCAAGCGAACAAATTAGTTTATTCATTTCAACAGAAGAGAAATTGTCGCTCTTAAGTTAACAAAATTCTGTAAAATTGACAGATTTCTAACAATCTAACTGATTTTTCTATTAACACAACTGATCTTACTGGTCATTTCAACAGCGAACAATAGTCAATGCATGAGCAAATTTCAAAGAGAATTTTACGCTCACTGCGCTCTCTACTTCGTACTTATGACGATGGTGCCACTTGTTTAAAAAAACACCAAAATAAGAAAACCACCAAGTCGAAAAAACACACAAATTGGGAAAACAACAAAAAACTAGTTTTTCAGTTATCAATACAAAACAGAAAAACCCATTGTAAAAAAATATGCGATACCGGGACACCTATTTATCGGGTACAATTTGCAACTTCTCCTCCAAGCGAAATGCAAAATTGCGCCCCCTTGTAGCAAAAGCTTTGTTTGAACGAACAGGATTTTTCCAAAATTAGTAACGTTTTGTTCAAGTTTTTACGAATTTTCACTCACGCGAACGAATCTAATAAGATAATAAAAAACATCCTTTCTTAATGTTGACGTTTCCGACAGCGTAAAAGTTTGAGTTGTTTTGGAATCGTGAATTACCTTCCAGCGATTTCATTCTTTCCTTTTCTATAGCTTACAAGCTCTCTATTTAAAATGTTATGTCAAACAATTATACTACAAGTTTTGTTCAAATAAATAACGTGTGGCAACTCTACATGCGAGGGAACAAATTGAGAATAAGCAGTAAATTGACGCGCGGCGAAGCTCAAAATAAATTATAAAAAATAAAATTTGGTGAAAGTGCGTTTAATAAAACAAAGTTATAAAGTGTATAATGTTTAATTGTAAAGTCGAAATAAAGTTCTTGAAACCGTCGCCAATGTGGTTTAACAAACAGTGCATGCTCTTATTTTCGCTAGAGCATGTACTAACGTGTGTGTGAATATGTATGTAGCATATATACATATATATATGTAGCAAGCATGCGTATTTATGTATTCACATATTTACTTTTATATATGGCAACATACTTTCATACAAAGCTTTCGATGGTGATTCGCAACAAGTTTTGTTTATTTGAATTCAGATTTAAGTTATTATTATTTTAATTATTATTACTAAATATAGCAATAAAATCATTAGAAATGAAATGTACTTATGTGTAATTTATACAAATAAAAACAAAACTACGTAAGTTTAAAAATATATTTATCCGGCTTTTATTTTTTCCACAGGTATTAATGTCATAGGTATGAACAGAACACTCTGTTGATGTAAAAGTTTACGCTATTAATCTAGAAAAAAACGGAAATATCTGTTATTTCAATAGATTTCACTGTCAGTGTCATTTCGACAATAAACACTGTTAATTTACCAGTTTACGCTGGTTATTTCGAATGAACAGAAATCCCTTTCATATTAACAGTTTTGATTGGTATTGTTAGAGCGACAGTAATAATTGTTAATTTAACAAAACTATGGGTCAAGTATAATGAAACAACTTTTTTTGTTTATTTGACTACCAAAAGGGTCAATTACGAATCAACGATTTGTGCGCAGTTGATTCAACATCTTGTTTAGATGGATAAAAATTGACAGAAATTTCGGTTGAATTGACCCGTATTTCGGTTGATTTTACCAGTCTTTTGCTTTCAGTGTGTGGCGAAACGAACTTTCGTTTCGTAATAGACAATCAGGCCCAAAGTCTGGCATATGACCCTCTTCAACCAAAATTTAAAACAAGTAAGGAAGGTTAAGTTCGGGTGTAACCGAACATTACATACTCAGTTGAGAGCTATGGTGACAACATAAGGGAAAATAACCATGTAGGAAAATGAACCGAGGGAAACCCTGGAATGTGTTTATATGACATGTGTATCAAATGAAAGGCATTAAAAAGTATTTTATGAGGGAGTGGGCCATAGTTCTATAGGTGGACGCCATTTAGGGATATAGCCATAAAGGTGGATCAGGGTTGACTCTAGAATGCGTTTGTACGATATGGGTATCAAATGAAAGGTGTTAATGAGTATTTTAAAAGGGAGTAATCCTTAGTTCCATAAGTGGACGCTGTTTCGAGATATAGGCACAAAGGTGGACCAGGGGTGACCCTAGAATTTGTTTGTACAATATGGGCATCAAACGAATGGTGCTAATGAGTATTTTAAAAGGGAGTGGTGGTTGTTGTATAGGTGGTCGCCTTTTCGAGATATCGCCATAAAGGTGAACCAGGGGTGACTCTAGAATGCGTTTGTACGATATGGGTATCAAATGAAAGTTGTTAATGAGTATTCTAAAAGGGAGTAATCATTAGTTCCATAGGTGGACGCCGTTTCGAGATATCGCCATAAAGGTGGGCCAGGGGTGACCCTAGAATTTGTTTGTACAATATGGGTATCAAAAGAAAGGTTTTAATGAGTATTTTAAAATGGAGTAATCCTTAGTTCCATAGGTGGACGCCGTTTCGAGATATCGCCATAAAGGTGGGCCAGGGGTGACTCTAGAATTCGTTTGTGCAATATGGTTATCAAACGAAAGGAGTTAATGAGTATTTTAAAAGGGAGTGGGCCTTAGTTCTATAGGTGGACGCCTTTTCGAGGTATCGCAATAAAGGTGGACCAGGGGTGACTCTAGACTTTGTTTGTACGATATGGGTATCAAATGAAAGGTGTTAATGAGTTTTTTAAAAGGGCGTGGGGCTTAGTTCTATAGGTGTACGCCTTTTCGAGATATCGCCATAAAGGTGGACCAGGGGTGACTCTAGAATGAGTTTGTACGATATGGGTATAAAATTAAAGGTATTAATGAGAGTTTTAAAAGGGAGTGGTGGTAGTTGTATATGTGAAGGCGTTTTCCAGATATCGACCAAAATGTGGACCAGGGTGACCCAGAACATCATCTGTTGGATACCGCTAATTTATTTATATATGTAATATCTGCCAAGATTTGTTACGACCATTTTATAAAGTTTTTTCTAAAGTTATATTTCGCGTCAATAAAACAATCCAATTACCTTACCATGTTTCATCCTTTTTTTCGTATTTGGTATAGAATTATGGCATTTTTCGTAATTTTCGATATCGAAAAAGTGGGCGTGGTCATAGTCGGATTTCGTTCATTTTTCATACCAAGATAAAGTGAGTTCAAGTAAGCACGTGAACTAAGTTCATTAGAGATATGTCGATTTTTGCTCAAGTTATCGTATTAACGGCCATGCGGAAGGACAGACGGACGACTGTGTATAAAACTGGGCGTGACATCAACCGATTTCGCCCATTTTCACAGAAAACAGTTAACGTCATAAAATCTATACCCCCAATTTCAAAAAGATTGGTTAATTTTTGTTCGACTTATGGCGTTAAAAGTATCCTAGACAAATTAAATGAAAAAGGGCGGAGCCACGCCCATTTTGAAATTTTCTTTTATTTTTGTATTTTGTTGCACCATATCATTACTGGAGTTGAATGTTGACATAATTTACTTATATACTGTAAAGATATTAAATTTTTTGTTAAAATTTTACTTTAAAAAAATTTTTTTTTAAAAGTGGGCGTGGTTCTTCTCCGATTTTGCTAATTTTTATTTCGCGTACATATAGTAATAGGAGTAACGTTCCTGCCAAATTTCATCAGGATATCTTCAACGGTTGCCAAATTACAACTTGCAAAAGTTTTAAATTACCTTCTTTTAAAAGTAGGCGGTGCCACGCCCATTGTCCAAAATTTTACTAATTTTCTATTCTGCGTCATAAGTTCAACCCATCTACCAAGTTTCGTCGCTTTATCTGTCTTTTGTAATGAATTATCGCACTTTTTCGGTTTTTCGAAATTTTCGATATCGAAAAAGTGGGCGTGGTTATAGTCCGATATCGTTCATTTTAAACAGCGATCTGAGATGAGTGCTCAGGAACCTACATACCAAATTTCATCAAGATACCTCAAAATTTACTCAAGTTATCGTGTTAACGGACGGACGGACGGACGGACGGACATGGCTCAAACAAATTTTTTTTTCGATCCTGATTATTTTGATATATGGAAGTCTATATCTATTTCGATTCCTTTATATATGTACAACCAACCGTTATCCAATCAAACTTAATATACTCTGTGAGCTCTGCTCAACTGAGTATAAAAAAATATGACGCCGGGCGCTCTTTGAAACAAATTTTTATTTTGAACATTTCTTAAGACAGGTATTTTCGAGGCCAAATAGGGTTATATTTCACTCAGTAGTCGACTTACAACTTATGATTTATTAAAAACATATTAATTTTAATATACGTCTTTATTTTTATTTAAGAGCTGAATTCTTGGATAGTGTCATGTACCGCATGGGCGTCTTAGCAACACTTCGTTCACGTATACGTGGTGGTGCCGTTATTGGTGTAATGGTCACAGCTTCACACAATCCCGAACCAGACAATGGTGTCAAACTAATAGATCCAAAAGGTGAAATGCTAGAATCCAGCTGGGAGACCATAGCTACTGATTTAGCCAACGTTGAGGATAGTGAACTTGAGGCACATGTTGCAAAAATTATTAGTGAAAATAACATTGATGTTGGCTCATCGTCGAATGTATTTGTTGGTATGGATAATCGCTATCACAGTCCACGTCTACTGAAAGCTGTAGCTGATGGCGTTATAGCGCTAAAGGGAAATGTACGTGAATTCGGTATTGTTACTACGCCAATGCTACACTTTTTTGTAGTCGCAGCTAATACGAGAGGTGCTTATGGCCAACCAACGGAAGAGGGTTACTACGGAAAATTAATAACAGCATTTGAGAGTTTGCGTGGTGATAAGCTAGAAAATGGCAATTATCGTAATAAGCTCGTATTCGATGGCGCAAATGGTGTTGGTGCACGTAAAATGTTACAATTTCTGAAACGTATGCATAATAGCCTACAAGTGGATGTCATCAATAAAGGTGATGGCAAGATCAATGAGAATTGTGGCGCTGATTACGTTAAAGTAAAACAGATGGCTCCCAAAGGTATGCCAACTGTGGAGCCATATACTCGTTGTGTGAGCGTGGATGGTGATGCTGATCGAGTTTTGTACTTTTTCACTGATGATGCAGATAAATTTCGGTTATTGGATGGCGATCGTATAGCTACCTTAGTGGCTGATTATCTTATGGATATAGTGAAAGGCTGTGGTATTGATTTAAGTATGGGTTTGGTGCAAACAGCATACGCTAATGGTGGCTCCACTCATTATATTGCCGATACGTTGAAAGTGCCGGTGGCATGTGTACCCACTGGCGTAAAGCATTTACATCATAAAGCGTTACAATACGATATTGGTGTATATTTTGAGGCCAATGGTCATGGTACTGTTATTTTCAGCGACAATGCCAAAAGTTTGATAAAAGCGGCGTCGGAAACGAATGTTCATGCTAACATGTTATTGCAAATAATAGATCTGATCAATGAAACTGTTGGTGACGCAATATCTGATATGCTGTTAGTTGAAACGATACTAAATCATAAAGGTTGGGATGTCAAACAATGGTTAGCCACATACGAGGATTTGCCTAATCTACAATTGAAAATTAAGGTTCACGATCGTAATGTGATTACAACAACAGATGCGGAACGTGTTTGTGTAACACCTGTGGGTCTGCAAGAAGGCATCGACAAAGTGGTAACCAACTATAAACGTGGACGCGCATTTGTGCGACCCTCTGGTACGGAAGATGTTGTACGCGTTTATGCTGAAGCCGCAACAAAGAATGTAAGTATATATTTGAATAAGCTTTTTATCGCTGCACATTTTCTTTATCAAAAAGGTTAACTCTTATTTCTATTTTTTATAGGAAACAGAAAGCTTAGCTTATGAAGTAGGCATTTTGGTGCAACAATTAGCTGGTGGTATCGGACCTGAGCTTATACATCCTAGCAAAATAATAAGTGCTCACATCTAGACCTCATATATATTTCTTCTTTAACTGCTAATGTTGAACCGGTGTTGCCCTTTGCGGCGAAACGGTTTTTAAGCATTAAAATTCACAACGAGTTTCATGCCTTTAAAGTTACTTACATGCATATGCCCTAATTAGTAATAATAAGTAGATAGTAATCGATACGTTCATTTGCTTTCATCTGTTTTTGTTGTTGTTGTTGTAGTGATAAGGACACTCCCCGAAGGCCTTGAGGACTGTTATCGATGTTGATGGTCCTTTGATGGATGCAGATCCGGTACCTTTCGGTAACACGCACCATAAAGATCCTAGCCCGACCATCTCGGGAACGATTTGGTATGAACACATGAAACCTTCTAGGCCATACCGCCGTCCTGCTCCCTAGATCCATTTGGAGTTCGGGGTCGCCAGAGCCTCGCCTGTTAATAAAACTGAATTCGCCACAGGTAGGGGTGAGGTTGACAGTGGGTTAGAGGAGCGCTGGAAGCGTCTTGAAAGGGTTGCGCTACACAACCCCTTGAATCAATTTGGTAGTTTAGTCGCCCCTTTCGGCAGGCATACAGACCGAGGTTGTATCCTTAGCCCCCTAACCCGCCGGGGCATTTGTTTTCATCTCTTTTCTGTTCTTTTATTTTATTATTTTTGTGATAGCAGTAATATATTAACCCTCCGATAGATTGTGGCGTCTGGCCAGACGAAAAGGCTTTATTTTCGTTAATAACTTTACTGCTACCCACCCGATCACGAAAAGCTTTCGTGACTTTTTAAGTTTAGAGAGGCGGTCTTCATAATAATTTGGAAATCGATATTTTTTTCTTCTTATTTTATCTTTTTTGTTGCACCAAATTTGATTACGTCACTTTTTAGCGTTGTCTTCTGGCTAGACGAACACATTTTTAAGCCTATAAAACCTCATAGATCGAATTCATTTCAACATTTATCAATAAAAATTGAAACTTATTCCTGGGTAGTCACGGTGTGCGACGAGTTTTCTTCAAAATTCAAATAAAAACTCAAATATTTGTGGATAAAGTTCAAAGTGTCAAATTTCGTCTGGCCAGACGACAACGCTAAGATGTGTTGAATTTATTCACTGCTTATGCTACTCACGGTTAATGTAAATATACAATTTTAAATTGAAAGATTAAAAAATGATGTGGGTCATAGAGTGATGTTTTTTATGTAAGCGGCTATTCGTTCTTTTTTTTACTGTTTTTAAAACTATATTTCCTGCACGTTTTCTACATTTTGACAGGACAAATCGTGTAAACATTCTAAAATTATCTGCAAGTTTGCAAGCTAATATGAATGCCCCGAATGTTTGATATCGATAATATTGTCATGTCGTATATTTATAAAAAACGCAATGTTAATTTTATTATATTTAAGTAGTAAAATGCATTAATAAAATAAATACACAATGCTTTTTTCATCACCTTTTAGGCTAAAACGTTGTGAAAATGTCATATATATACGTACCTATACCATATTAAAAACAATGCATTGCAAAAATAAAAATTATATAAAATATTGTAACGAATTTTGGGAAAATTCCGCTTAGTTGAAATCTTCTGCTAACGTCCGAATCGCTAAACTGTTGATTCGGTATTGCAAAATGGTCTTTATTAGACATCTTTGGGAGTAGTACAATTATACTTCACAATTATACTTCACTTCGCAACTGATAGCGTGTTTAAATCAAACGGATTACTGACTACTCAGCTTACGTTGCTTTTATACTCTCCATCGCTTCATTCGGATATTCCTACTAAAGTCTAGACGTTTCGCATTCTGCTGTATCTCCTGCTTGTTAATTGAGCTACATATATGTATACCTATTTGGAGTTTATAATGTTTCTCTTATAGCCATACTAGCAGACCCGTCAGACGTTGTTCTGCCCTAAATTTTGTCTATCTACATAAATTTTAATAAGCTTTTTCCGTCTAACTCTGCTCCCCCTCCCCCCACCCCCCTCACTTTTTCTTAATCCTTTTATTCACTCCTCACTCCGTCTTTTCGCTTCATCTATCTCTATCTTCGTCTCACTCTATCTCTTTCTCAGTCTGCTTCTCCTTCCATCTTTTCCCTTCTCTCAAGTTTTTCCCATTCTTCTTCATCCCTTATTTCCAGGCAAATCGAATAGGACGTATTAAATAGTTATGTGGGTATTATTAATTCATGCCTTTATTTCGGCTTCGCATGCATATTTATCAGTTTTGCCAGATTGATGCGACTAAATCGAATATCACAATGAAAATTAGTCTAAAACTCTCAGCAACGGCTTCCATTTGATATCCCTATTACAAACACATTCTAGGGGTATCCGGGTCCACGTTTTGGCCTATATCTTGATACCCTAGTCACCCAGCAGTATAAAAATTACTCGGTACTAAAGCACTCATCAACAGCTTCAATTTGATAACCATAATGTAAAAACACATCCTAGTGTTACCCTGGTCCATGTTTTGGCCTATATCTCGAGACCTTAGTCACCTATAGGTATGAAAACTACCCTGCACTAAAGCACTCATCAACAGCTTCAATTTGATACCCATAATGTAAAAACACATCCTAGTGTTACCCTGATCCACGTTTTGGCCTATATCTCAAGACCCTAGTCACAAATAGATATGAAAATTACCCTGTACTAAAGCACTCATCAACAGCTTTCATTTGTTATGCTTCTTGTATAAACACTTTCTAGGGGTATCCGAGTCCACGTTTTGGTCTATATCTCGAGACCCTAGTCACCCAGCGGTATGTACTAAAGCACACATCAACAGCTTCAATTTGATACCCATAATGTAAAAACACAAAAGTACTCATAAACAGCTTCCACTTGATACCCACATTGTACAAACATATCCCAGGATTACCCAGGTCCACGTTTTGATCTGAAGACCCTATCCAGAACGGGATAAAAAGTATTCTATGTCTGTCTTCTGGTTCTAAGCTACCCGTCCACCAATTTTCAGCCAAATTTCAATAGATGTATGCATTCTTAACCATTTATGTTGCATTAACCATTTATGTTGCATAAATATGTATGTACATACCTATCTCAAGCTGATATGATATGAAAATACATACATATGTACATTGATACATGCCTATAAACCTACGCCCGAAGTTAAATAACGCAGCGAATGCTATGTACATATGTACGTATGTGTCGCATCAAGCCTCACTCAAAAGCAATTAGCGCGGACATTTCACAGCGAACAAACACACATACGCATTTTTTGATAAAAATGTTACTTTTGTTTAAACAATTTGGTTGATATAATTTTTTGACAATTCCAGCCATTTTGCTCCCAAATCGAATTGACATCCGTTAACTGTGTTGTTTCTTTGCATTTTTCGAAAAATATTAGTAGTAGAAATAGGAAGCAATCAGTTTACAAATACCCGATAAGTAGTGAACTGCATAATTCCTTAGAACATTTATTTAAATTTTATGATTAATTTATTAAGTATGCCATAGGTTTTATGAAAAGCACGGACACCAAGGATCGTACACTTTGATAAACATATGAACATATGAAACCTAAACCACTTCAAAAACTCGGCTAGTAAATCGATACACTTAAAAATGTTACTAAATAATGGAGATGCCATAACGAAATATTGGTACATTGAGCATGTTAACTTATTCATTCCGTATGTTCGGAACATTCGTCTCCATTTAAGAATTTGGGGAATCGGTTTATATTTTGAATATTATGTATATTCGGACCTCGTGCGGTAGTATCAAGCGAACGTGTTCCGAATATTCTAAATTAACGTTTTATCCGGAACACTTCCATAAATACTTAACGTAAAGGAGCTTTCCGAAAGAATCAGAATTAAATACTCCCTGTGTAGCAGGACCACATAAAAGCTGAACTCTTTTGTCAAAGTCAAGACCGGAATATAAAGTTCTAATACAATAAGCCATTTTCTTTTATTTTTTTTGTGTCAAACTATGTCGGCTGCGTTTTCAATATCGTCCTATCTCAAAATATTTTTCAGAAACTTCCCATTATTAGAATTAGATTGAAGAACGCCTCACAATGCTTTTCATTAACTCCCTCTTATATCAAAATGCATTGAACTTATGCTCATATAGGGAGTTTTTGAAACATATTTTGATATAGTGTATTTTTGAATAAAATTCTAAAGGAACATAGCTCTTTATCAATTCACGAAATATTTAAATTAAAAATTAGAAAATGAATTATTTCATCCAAAACCTGCTGACATTTACAAATTTGTTATCAGTACTAATATACTACTAAAAGTACTTTTCTACTACAATTTTCGCTAAAGGGGATTTAATTATTACCCGTTTTCCTTACTTCGTAATAGCAACCCGTCCAGATTTTTCAATTTGGGAGTGTCAAAGCTCTGCCGTCATTGAAGAACAAACCTCTAGTAATTGAATCATGATCAAGCAAGATTGAATCATGGGAATCAAGTATTTTTCGTGATGCAAAACGAAGGTAAATATTTCAAAGTTTTACTGAAAAGTAGAATTTTTAAATCCATCCATCCGTTTATGAGTTATAGCTGTGTAAACAAAAATTTTATGATTTTTTACTACATTTTGGCAATTTGCCACGACCCTATAATATATACCTTAAAATTATATTAACTGTACCATCTCACGTAGCTAAGCTTTCAAATGCAAAAAACCGTTTTAAAATCGGTGAAGTTATGTGCATACATGGCATTTAGCGACTTTATTTTATAAGATTTATAGATAGATGCGTGTGTATATGTGAGCACCACTTCGGCCGATGACTACAAGCGATTGCGAGCATCTCTCCATCGCCTTGTATGTATGAGCGTAAATGATGATTGATTTGTTTACGTTCACCAAGAGTGGCAGCTTGCTTTATTGTTGTTGTGTCTTCATTTAACAACCGCTTAGTGATGTTAGTATCACTTAGTGATGCTAATATTCGTCACAATCAGCCCTATTCTGCACTTGGAACTGAACTAAAATTTTCTCAGTTTGGTAACTTTGCTATCCTGCGTTCCGTTTTCGTTCAGTCCATGTTCAAAAGTCTCGATTTGATGTATTCTGCATTTCGAGCGGACTTCCGTTTTTCCCAGTTCCAAATTAGTTGACGGAGATTCTTTTAATTTTTATTTTCGCAATTTTTTAAAAAATATGTAAGTAAAATATACATTAATGTTTATAAAAAATATTTTAAAAAAAACTTTATATTTTTTTTGTGGTTTTGCAGGGCAACAAGTGCAACACCAGAGCAATACGACAAGTTGTTGGAAATGCTGTCAAGAAAGTGACATTGCGCAAGGGTTCTCAAAAAGGCCTAAAGAAGAAGTCCATTGATTATACTGAATTTAATGAATTATTTTTTATTAAAATTTACAGACTTTTACAAATATGAAATAATTCAACTTCTTATTTATTGGAATATTATCAAACCAATTCTAAATATTCTCGCGGAATTTTGTTCTCGCTGATTTTTTTATTCCCGCGGAAAAATTCCTCCAATTCTTTTCTCCTAGTGAGAAGAATAATTGGGGAATAGGAATTTCGAATTTTCGAAGTCAGCTGTTTTGTCAATTGAAATTTCGTTGCGCATTTCTTATTTTGTTTAAAAAATTGTAAAGTTTAATTATTGTTGCCAATTTGTTTGAAATTAAGAAATAAGGTATAAACAATGCACATTAAGGCATTTCATGTGGTATTCACTGAAATGAGTAATGAATTGGTGCAACAGCAACATCAACAGAGGAGCATAAGAAGAAGACCGGCGGGATAACACAAATCAGCCGGAGTTGCCTGCATTCATTCTGTAAAGCAATTTTCTGGCGGCCAAGTCGAGTTGAGTTCGCCTTTCGCCATATGCCTAAATCTATTTAAGCCTTAAAAAATCCTTGCGCAATTTCTGGATGGCTGCATCAAATATACGAAGAGCTTTTCTGGCGGCAAAGTCGAGTTGAGTTCGCCTTTCGCCATATGCCTAAATCTATTTAAGCCTTAAAAAATCCTTGCGCAATTTCTGGATGGCTGCATCAAATATACGAAGAGCTCTTCCGTTGCTTATGATATATTTTTCGACTTAAAGAATATTGTTGTTGTTGTTGTTGTTGTTGTATTAACAGTGAGAATATTGTGGTAGAATGTAATTACATATTTTATACAAATTTGTACAAATAAGTGTTCTTTCTTAAAATAACATTTTCCTTTAACTATTTTGATACATTCCCTTTAACTAGTGAAAAAACTCCTATGAAATGGCAGAGAAATCTCCCTCTCCCTCACATTCATAATACCTACTTTTCTCCCATAACCGGTTTCCGCTTTTTCGAACATTGTTCAGAATAGGAGGAAAGGGAGAAGTGAAAAAACTCACAAGGAATTTTTATTTAGAATACGAGGAATGGGAGAAGGGAAAAAACTCGCACGGAATTTTCGTTTATAATTGGGCTGTATATGTTTTTACAACGAAGTGAGTATGTTGTTGCGAATGCGATTGGCTACAGCAATATAATAATTATCACTGCTATGTTCTTCTTCCTCCTCCTGAGGGCTTCCTGTTTAAATGTATGAAAGTTTAGCACTTTCAGCACCAACTTACAATTCATCACTCATCCTGAGTGGATCACTGATGTTGCTAAATCTCCGTCTTTCTACTCTCACGTCTACATTGTGGGACGTATTGTCCTCCTCTTCAATTAAAACTGCAACGGTTAATGTTTCCATAATTTATTTATGTTAAATAACGAAATATTCACTAATTTATAAATTTTTCACAAATATTTCTTTATTTTGTTGTGTTCTAATTTCATCAATTTCTCACAAACAGCTGATTTCGAAAACTCGTTCATTCTTCCTCTTCTTTCGATTCAAACGGAACTCCGGATACCTACTTTCATTTCAAGCGGAGCGGAGAACTGAAACGGACTTGTAATGGAGAATAGGGGTGAATATAATTAACTAAATAGAATTAGGGTAACGTTTTCCGAGACGATGCACCACCTTTTATAAAAAATTTTTAAAGGTGGTATGCGTTTCAACCTCCGTTTCTAGAATCCGAAAGCGGAAGTTAAAAATTTTATTTCTGTCGAAAGGTATTGTAAGATGGTAACTCTGAACAAATAGCGAATTGTTTTAGATTATAGCTCCGACACAAAAGCAGTTCTTCATATAGATGAGTTTTACACATGCTTATGCGTTATGAGTAGAAGAATTTGACATTTGCTTTGGTTAAGGGTGTTGGCACACTTTGCAAGTGAAATAATTTTTCCCACTGGTTGGTAAATTTTGTAACATTTTTCGCAATTAAAAACTGCAATATGTATAACAATCGAATACGACACAAAATATGTTAGCAAGTATTTTTGTTGTATAGGGAGAATGTTTACATCAGTGCTTCACGAAATTTTGTATATGAATGGGCAAGGTGTAATAAACTGCAATTGCCAAGTCTGAAGTTCCTTCATATTTACAAACGCAACATCTTGGTTTACCCCAAACCGGTGTTGGACCCACCCAGGGTTATTTTTTTAAATCGCGGCCGAAAGCCGCCAACGCACAAAGGTGTTTTGTACAAAAAAAAACTATGGATCGGGTTTTTTGTAAGTATCTTTCTACAGAAATCAAATTTTTAATTTCCGCTTTCGGATTCTAGAAACGGAGGTCGAAACGCGTTCTGATACCATGTACATACATAAAATAAATGCGTTTTACTCAATCTTATCCATTATAAGTAGATTGCACGTATTTTTATAGAGAACGGTTGATTAAGCGACACTGGCGCCATCTGACATGGAAAAGTTGCCAACTCCCAACTTTGCAAGTGAAATTATTTTTCCCACTCGGTTACTTTTCTAACTATTTCGCAATTAAAAACTGTAATATAAGAAATGAATACGACATAAAATATGTTAGCAAGTATTTTTGTTGTAAAGGGCGAATGTTTATAACAGTGCCTCGCGAAATTTTGTATGTGAATTGGCAAGGCGAAATAAACTTCAATTGCCAAGTCTGAAGTTCTTCCATATTTATAAACGCAACATCTTGGTTGATTGTGTGGATGCTAATGGAATGCATAAGCTTGTGTTAAAAGCATCTATTTAAAAAATTTCACTGTGCCGCGGTCTTTAGTTTCTACCATGGTACAATAACCAGGTAAAAGCATTGGAGTTGCATTTTACATGTTTTCATTCGAAGGTGGTCATAAAATGTCAAAGTTTGTTTATGTTTACATTTTTTGTTTATTTACTTTTGATATGAAAATTTATTAGGTAATTCTTTACTTTAGCTCACAACTACTAAAACTCGTCGAAAAATATCGTGAGAGGTGTCAAAAGACGCGCTTTGGACCCAGGACCACGAATCCGAAAACGGAAATTGAAAATTTTATTACTTTCCAGATATATTTACAAAGTTGAAAATTGTCATGTGCCTGTTGTAATTTTGATGGTGTTGTGTACCCACAAAAAAATCTGTGGGTAAAAGTGTTTTGCGCGGATATAGATTTGGTCTCCCATGGTAATTTTTTATAAGCGCTGCCGAAGGCCGCCAACGCAGAAAGGAGTTCTGCGCAAAATTACTATGGATCCCACCCCCGGTTTCGGAGGTACCCGCGGGTCTTTTTTCGGTTTTTCGTTAATATCTTTTGAACGAAATAAAATTTTTATTTTCCGCCTTCGGATTATTAATACTGATGTCAAGACGCGTCGTCACCTCTCTCAACTAGACTATTACCTGCGCAAAAATACTATGGATTCCACCCCCGGTTTCGGAGCGCTCCTGTGCCATTTTTCAGTTTTTTGGGAATATTTTTGACAGAAATAAAATTTTTAATTTTCGCTTCGTCGTCCTGAGTCCAAAACGCATTTTTTTGACACCTCCCGATATTTTTGCACGAGTTTTTGCAGTTGTGAGCTAAAGTAAAGAATTACCCCGCAAGATCAAGGAAGAGGAAAAATTGGGAAAAAGCTTGTGGCGTTAGCTTCCCTAAAATGGCTTAATTTTTTCGCTCCATTTTCAGGCCTGTGATCTTATTGTGGGAGCTCAGAGAGTAAATTTGATGCCCAACTCCACTCCATCGCTATATTTACCGTCTTTGATGTAAATATTGTTTCCCGAATGTTGTAAGATAAAAAATATAATATAATTTTATGTATGACTTAGCAGTGCTAATCAAGAGTTTGTAAAAAACGGATGTTGTCTCATCGTCCCCAACGGTCATTCCTATAGTTATCTACCAAAATATCGGACAATACTTTCGCCGCTACAACGTGAAGGAAGGACGAAGGATAAATAATAAAGTCCCTTCTACATGTTCGCTTTTTTTTTAAGTGACACCGTTGGAGCGAGATTTTTTAATACTTCGCACGGAACAGCTGCAGCACACAAACGGATATGCATGATGTACCACGAATAAGCCGTGAAACCCAGACGCAGTAACCTCCCCTAGTTTCAGGGCCACCATTAGTTTACAAAGAACGAAAATATGCTATACAAGTATACGCAAAACAGCCCTTATCAGGGCCACCACTAGTCAACAAAGAGAAAAAAAATGCTAAACAATTATACCTACGAAAAGCGGCCCTCATCAGGGCCACAAACAGTTTAGATTTACTTTTGGATTATTTATATCATCCATATGATGACAAGAAAAAAACTGGAGTATAACCGATACTGAAGTTGAAAACGGAAATATTCCAAGCCGAACTTTTACCGTAGCAGGTACCGATACCAGATCCAACCTAAAGCCGAAATTGCTACAAAAGCCTCCTGGCTAGAGCCAGAAGGAAAACCCGGAACCGTAATTGAAGTCAGTACTACAACCGAACTAGTATCCAAAAATTAAACCGAAAGCAAAATCGGTTCCGAACAGAGGAGGCAAAAGAAAAATTGGATCAAAAAAACCATGCAATGGCGCTGAACCCGAAAGTTCTGTGTCATAGCGACTCATTTGAAATTTTCAACACACCCGTGCTTTTTTTAATTATAAAAGATTACATCTAAAGACATGGAGTACATATACTTCAAAAAAATCTGCACCTCAAATACCGACACGACGAGTTTCCAACGTTAAATGTTATTATGTATATATGTATCTTCGATATTTATTAGGTTACTAAATTACTTAATTTTTACTTTACAAAATACATGAAATTTTAAAATAAATCAGTACTTATTCATGAACATAGGTACTCTTAACTCAGCATTTTATATACAATCTCATCCCAAATTTTCAACATCTCTTGGAGACAGTAACGTTAGCACTCATACATACATGTATTGAAAATAAGGTCCACTACAAAAAACATTTAGCAATAGCATTTCCCAATATAATTTTAATACTACAAAATAACGACCTTAGGCAGATAAAGTAGGAACAATATAATTCCTAAAAAGTTGTATCTCACTTTACATTAAACTGCTTTGGAATATAAATACATACACTAAAAGATGCATACACTACAAAACTGTCCCTTATTTATATATCATAAACAAAATTAATGTTGCGACCATTGGATATTTTTCAAATCAATTGGTTCTAGCACCATCTCCCATAATGGAGACATTTCACGTAAACGTTCGACATGTTTGATGCAGGTATCGGTAATATAATCAACCTCTTCAATGGTGCTAAAACAACCAATACCAAATCTTTAAAAATTTAACAATAAATTACTTTCAAATTATCTAAACAATTCAGTACGGTAAACTCGTATACCTTATTGAACTATGTGCCAAATCCTCATCAGTTCCAATCGTACGTAGGTTCCAGTGATGCAGAAGTACATGCTGATATACTAGACAACGCCACATCTTTTAAGGCCATAAGTAATGATAAATTTAATAAACCGCTATACCTTTGCTCTGGATCACCATTACATATACCATGTGATAATCTTGAAGTGATACGATCATATAAACGTTTCGACAGAAAATCTATAAATTTCTTATCAAAATCCATTTCTTTGAGTGCAAGATAATATGCAGCACCAGATATATGCATGTGTTAGTGCATTGACACTCCGATGCTCGTATACGTACATGGTACATATATGTAGACGCAGTTATTGTTTCGTTTATGTAGCTACATAATGATTGAGTTATTGATGTGCATTCACGTCACTGCTTAGCATCGGCTTAGAGACGATAGCATCGCTCAGTGCTGCTAACATTCGTTACTCTGCCCTCCACCTAAGTCTGATCGTCCCGATCAGACAAATCTCTTGATCTAAACGCTGCTAGCCTCTCCAAATGAACCACTTTCATTTTGGTTCGTGGTTTGCCAATAGTTTGTATGCGGTACACTACATCGTTGATCCGCTTTACAACTTTGTATGGGCCTTCCAAGTTACACTGCGATTTCGGGGACAGCCCTTTTTTTCGTTGTGGGTTGTATAGCAGCACCAAATCTCCTTCCTGAAACCCTTCGGAACTAATTACTTTATCGTACCTCGCTTTCATCTTGTCACTCATAATCTTTCCTCGTTGCCTTACCAGATCGTGTATCTCTCTCAGCTCTTCTTCCAAGACCCCAGTGGATTTCTTGACATTCCTCCCCGCATCGGCATCTATCCCATACTTCAAATCAGCTGGCAGTCGAAGGTCATTGCCAAAAAATTGTCAGGAATCCTCTTCCTGGGAACAACTATCAGTTTCTTCTTGCATTGACCATCCTCACTCTCCCATACTCGATGCAAGCAACCGGATATCAATTCTAAACTGTTCCACTGTGCCCAATATGACTTCGCAATGGGACTCTGCTGACATCTCCTCTCTGCTTGGTCTTTCGTTTCGTTCGAGCCCTTGCATAACATGTGACAGATCTGTATCTTCTAGCTGACACTTTCTTAGTTGTTCCTTGTCCCATTCATCCGTACACGTTATAGTCATTAGCCGGACATCTATAATGTCTTCTTTAGCCTCGGCCTTTGAGCAGTGCTTGCATTCCAGACTACATGGTCTTCGTGACATTGCATCAGCATTTCCATGGGTACTACCTTTCCGATGCTCAATGGAAAAGTCATAGCTTTGTAGTCGCTCGATCCACCATGCCAATTGTCCTTCCGAATTACGGAACTGCAGAAGCCATTTCAACGCTGCGTGATCTGTCCTGGCACGGAATCGCTGGCCGTAGAGGTATTTGTGAAAATGTTTAATGCACTCTACCAATGCCAACAGCTCTCTCCGTGTAACGCAATAGTTCCTCTCTGGTTTTCCAATTGAACGGCTGTAATATGCAACTACCTTCTCTTGTCCATCGACCAGTTGTGATAAAACGCCTCCTATAGCATATCCGCTCGCATCTGTATCTAGAATAAAAGTTGCTCCTGGAATCGGGTATGCCAACATTGGGGCAGTGCACAACCGCTCTTTCAATGTTTGGAAAGCTACTTCTTGCTCCTTCTTCCATTCAAAAGCTTTATTTTTCCTTGTTAGCTCGTGGAGACTATGGGCTACGCTGGCAAAATTTGGTACAAATCGGCGGTAATATGTGCACAGCCCGAGGAAACTTCTCGATTCATGCAGATTCTATGGTCTTGGCCAATCCTTTACTGCCTCTATCTTTTCATTCGCTGTACAGACACCTTCTGTCGTTACCTTGTGGCCCAAATAATTTACTTCCTTTTTAAACAGCGTATTCCAGCTATTCTCTGGAAAACTTCCTCCAAGTTCTTAATATGTTCATCAAAACTCTTGCCCAATACGATGATGTCGTCCAGGTACACCAAGCACGTTTTCCAATGTAGTTCTTTCAGTACCTAGTCCATGAGTCTCTCAAAAGTAGCTGGTGCATTACAAAGTCCAAAAGGCATCACTGTAAATTGCCAAAGACCATCACCGACACTGAAGGCTGTTTTCTCTTTATCTTCCTCCTTCACCTCAACTTGCCAGGAGCCGCTTTTCAAGTCCAGTGTGGAAAACCATTTCGTACCAGATAGCGAGTCCAGAGTGTCGTCAATTCTTGGCAAAGGGTAGCTATCCTTTTTCGTAACGTCATTCAACTTCCGGTAGTCCACGCAGAACCTCATTTTTCCATCCTTTTTCTTTACAAGTACTACCGGTGAGCTCCATGGACTAGCTGATGGTTCGATGACGCCGCTGTCACTCATTTCTTGTATGATTTGACTCACAACTTCCCGCTTCACCAGTGGAACACTACGTGGAGCTTGACGGATCGGCCTCGCATCTCCAGTGTCAATTTGATGTTTCACAACATTGGTGCGGCCTGGTTTGGAACCATCCTGGTCAAATATGTTCGCGTATTTTATGAGCAGTTGTTTTGCCTTACTCTGATAGGCTTCCCCTAGTCCATGCGTCCATGCCGTGATATCATTTGAAAGATCAGTATTACTAGATGAAACGTGTTCCTGGAGCTGTTCACAGTTAATAACTACTTCGGCCTCTTGGCATCTTCCCAAAATAGCTCCTTTGGTCAAATTGAATGGTGACTTGAACTCATTGAGTACTCTTACCGGAATACGTCCATCTTGTTTTGTCAAAGCCAGGGTTTTTCCTACAAGTATGTTCAGTGCTGATTTATTTGCTGCTTCGACAACCCACAATTTGTTTGTCCCACAATCTCCATCAACCTTTGCCCAGATAACTGCTTCTGATTTTGGTGGTATTTGCTGACTCTCTTCCACCAGCACTCGTTTACTGCTGTAGCCTCTCTCGTAGCCGAAATTAAGTGGCACATCCATGTTCTTATATCGCATCGTCTTGCTTTGCATATCGATTTTGATGCCTTGGTTGATTAAGAAGTCCATTCCAATTATGATTTCATCAACAATACCTCACACTATAAAATTGTGTAGTACCGTGACGTTCCCAATTGCTACTTCACATTCCACTTCTCCAATTACCTGGGTGTCTTCTCCAGTGGCTGTACGCAATATTGCTCCATGCAATGGTCTTATCTTCTTGTTGACTAAATCCGCTCGAATGATGGAATGAGATGCACCCGTATCTACAGTCAGTAAACGTTCCTTTCCATCCACATGTCCTCCGACAGTAAGATTGCTCGACCTTCTTCCAATTTCTGAGATAGATATTATGGGGCATTCAATTGAGGGAGTCAGCTGTCGCCCCTTTCTGCTGACTCGCTTTAGTTTAACGATTGATTTGTCTTGGAGATTTGCTCATCTCCTTCTGCTCTGCGTTTACGACCACCCACATTGTTGGAACTGTTAGGGTTGGTGTTGCAATAACGCGCAATATGCCCTGGCTTTCCACACCTAAAGCATTTGACTACATCATTATTCTTCTGCTGCGTACCCTTCAATGCTTCCAAAATTGCGTCTACCCAGTCTGGCTTTTCCACTTCCACGCGATGAGCTTTGTACGCTGGCTTACTCAAAAGTGAGGCTGTTTCCTGAGTCAGTGCATGCGATACCGTTTCAGCAAACGTTAGTTTTGGATTCACATATGTAGCCCGCTTCGTTTCCACATCTCGTATGCCATTTATGAAGTCCTGGATTTTTACCCTTTCAGTGTATTCCACGGGTGCGTCCGCATTTGCAAGATGAGCCAATCTTTCAATATCTGAAGCAAGCTCCTGCAATGTCTCATTTGCTTTTTGGTAGCGGTTTTGCAACTCAATTTGGAATATCTGTTTCCTATGCTCGCTTCCGTAACGTCTCTCTAAAGCGCTCATCAATGTTTCGTAGTGGTTCCGCTCGTACTCTGGGATGGTCTGTAAGATTTCCGCGGCAGGCCCTTTCAGTGCCACGAACATAGCTGCAACTTTATCTTCAGCATTCCATTGGTTCACTGCTGCGGTCTTCTCAAACTGTAGCTTAAAGACCTGAAAAGGAACAGAACCGTCAAAGGATGGTGTCTTTACCTTTGGATTACTCGCTGAAACAGCTGGGCGATTTAGTTGTAACTATACGACCTTTTAAATCATCTACTTCTGCCTGAAATTGAGCCATTTTTGCATCCTGCGCTTCCAGTTTTGATGATACCTGTTACAAAATTTCTGCCGACATTTCAGATATACGTGCCTCTTGCGCTTCCAATTGAGATGCCATATATGTCTTTTGGTCTTCCAGTTGAGATGACACTTGCGACGTCATTTCTGAACTACGTGCCTCCTGTGATTCCAGTTGGGATGCGATATATGTCTTCTGTTGTTCGAGTTGTGTTTCCATCTTGGATGTTATGCGTGTCTCCTGCGATTCCAATTGTGATGCCATTTGTGACGACATTTCTGACATTTGCGAAGACATTGATGCTACTGTCGATGTTTGTGCAGATATTGCAGCCAATATCATGTTCAAGTCTGTGCTGGTAACCGTCTGCGATGTTTCGTTTTTCTCTTCAATTTTTGTTGTCTCCTCGCCATCAAGATGAAAGACATACTCTTCCACATCAATTCCTTCTGCTTCCATTGCCTCTCGTAGCCGTGCCTGAAGTTCAAGTTTAACGCCGTTTGTATTCAATCCACGGCTCTCCAACTCCTTTGGTTGCTGGATCTTCAATTCACTGAACTTTGCCATGTCCTTGTTGTCCTCTGGAATTTATTCAAAAATTCCTCTTCTGACACCAATTGTAACGAATTTACTTGCAAATCCTCTTATTTGCAATCCTCTGCTAAGTTCGAATCACTAAACTGTTGAATAAATAACTCCAATATTGAATAATGGAAAAATGGCCTTTATTAAAGTACTTCACAATAACACTTATACTTTGCTACTCGCTGGCTTAATAACCAAACTGATTGATACCTCAAATTAAACTCTACTATTGGCCGCCAGATCGCGTGCTTAATCAATAACTGATTGAGTGCTCAACTCAAACTGAATTACAGCGCCTCTACATCTGTCGCCTTTTATACTCTTTGGTTTCCTCGTTCGCATTTTTCTAGAATCTACTAGCATTGTCCATGAGCTCTCAAACTTCTCAGCTATAACTAAAATTGCACAATTTTATACATCTTTTAGGCGCTTCCAGAATCTACTAGTCCAGTAGCTCTCAAACTTCTCAGATATATGCATGTGTTAGTGCATTGACTCTTCGCTGCTCGTATACGTACATGGTACATATATTTAGACGCAGTTATTGTTTCGTTTATGTAGATACATAATGATTGAATTATTGATGTGCATTCACGTCACTGCTTAGCATCGGCTTAGAGACGATAGCATCGCTCTGTGCTGCTAACATTCGTTACAATATTTTTCCATTTCCGAAGTATGCTAAATAACTTTAATTACATTTATTCAAATAAATAGTCTTATTATATAATTTTTGTATGTGAATATATTTATCATAGATATCTTATAGTAAGTCAAGAGTAATTTTTGATGTGGTATGTAAATTCAGTAGTTGTGGTGGAGGAAAAACGTCCACGACGTATTGTTTAACGCTTCTCCCAATAGTCGGCTGAATAATGTTCAGGCAGCTCTTCCCGTGGTATAACTCCGTTGTCTTCGACCAAAAATTCTTGTTGGGGATCGCAAATGACGCCTTTTTGTACCCATAACATTAAAATATCCGTATAAGGCACAGCTCTTAAAACTTAAATTTTATCATCAAATAAATATTCATCGTCTAAAATGTCTGCCTCTAATTCAGCAACTTTATCACTTTATCCCCTTTACGTTTCTCCAAATACTTTCGACGTGAATGGACGCGCAGCTGTGGCAGAATTTTGTTTCCATTTTTATGATGAAGATTTAGAATCTTCGATAGCTTTACGACTTGTTATGGATTCGCATTTTCTACGGGAAGCATTAAGGAAGGCGGTCGGCATGATGTGGTGGTGCAAATCATTGTCGGCTGGGGCGGGTCCTTGCCAACCTTACTGTTCCTGCACCATAATCAGAAAAAAGTTCCTATCATGCCTATCAAAACTGAAAGCTGTCAAAATCAAACCCTGACAGAAGCGCAGAGACCGACTCAAAACTCTTATAAATTCAAACTAAAACAACATCCGGACGTCACGGACAGACCGTTAACATTCAAATTCAAAAAAAAACTACACGCAAAAAAAATTATCGAACCGGACACGACCGGTTACTAACTGCTGAAAATTAAAATAAAAAGCTGAAAATTAAAATGAAAGCAAAAAGAAAAATTAACAAAGAAAAGGGCCGAATATATATAGGGGGCGCCGCGGGTGGTGTTGCGACGCCCACCCTCAAAAACCATGGCCACCGACGCACCTAAATTTCGGTGGCCACTTACCTGGAGACCCTACGTGCCTTCTAAATAAATATGGAAGTCAGCATTCCCATTTTAACAAAAATTTTATTCATAGTTCATTCTATGTATATAACAGGCATGCTTAACCAACGAAACGATATCATTTCGTTACGATAATCAACGTTAATAAACGAAACGAAGTCATTTCGTTTCGTTTATTAACGTTAAGATCGTCAAATTAACGAAGTGATTTCGTTTCGTTTTCTGCCATAACAAAACGAAATCAAATCGTTTATGTTGATTATTAATTTCAAACTATGCTGGCAAAGCTGATTGATGGCGGAGTCATTAAAGGTGAAAGCATTAGCCAGGCTGATCGCAACTTTTCTCATGAATTTTGACAGTACGAACATTTCTCAGAGTATTTTTGACATTACCACCAACGAATTACACAAACAAATTACATGGAGTTTGTGTGTGTATGTGCGCTCGTTGTTGCCACCTTACGGCTTCACCATGGCTATAGCATTGCCAGCACAATTCAAACATAAAGTATCACGTTTTTGTTAACGTTTTTAACGTTAACGAAAGCTTTTCGTTTCGGTTAAAAACGAGATACAATTTATCTTGATAATTTCTTTATCGATAATATTTCGAAGTGTTTCAACGGAAACGGTGGAAATTTTTTGATAAACGATTAGCTTAACGTTAAGGTGCATCCCTGGTATATAAAAGAGAATAGAAATTCAATTTAACGCTTACATTAAGCTAAAACGAGTTTTAGCTTTCTTTTGATTTTTTTTTTTTATACTCAGTTGAGCAGAGCTCACAGAGTATATTAACTTTGATTGCATAACGGTTGGTTGTACAGGTATAAAGGAATCGAGATAGATATAGACTTCCATATATCAAAATCATCAGTATCGAAAAAAAAATTCGATTGAGCCATGTCCGTCCGTCCGTCTGTCCGTTAACACGATAACTTGAGTAAATTTTGAGGTATCTTGATGAAATTTGGTACGTAGGTTCCTGGGGACTCATCTCAGATCGCTATTTAAAATGAACGATATCGGACAATAACCACGCCCACTTTTTCGATATCGAAAATTTCGAAAAATCGAAAAAGTGCGATAATTCATTACCAAGTACGCATTAAGCGATGAAACTTGGTAGGTGAGTTGAGCTTATGACGCAGAATAGAAAACTAGTAAAATTTTGGACAATGGGCGTGGCACCGCCCACTTTTAAATGAAGGTAATTTAGAAGTTTTGCAAGCTGTAATTTGGCAGTCGTTGAAGATATCATGATGAAATTTGGCAGGAACGTTACCCTTATTACTTTATGGTCTGCTTAATAAAAATTAGCAAAATCGGAGAACGACCACGCCCCCTTTTTAAAAATTTTTTTTTTTAAATTCAAATTTTAAAAGAAAAGTTAATATCTTTACAGCATATAAGTAAATTATGCCAACATTCAACTCCAGTAATGATATGGTGCACCAAAATACAAAAATAAAAGAAAATTTCAAAATGGGCGTTGCTCCGCCCTTTTTCATTTAATTTGTCTAGGATGCTTGTAATGCCATAAGTCGAACAAAAATTAACCAATCCTTGTGAAATTTGGTAGAGGCTTAGCTTCTAGGACGATAACTGCTTTCTGTGAAAAAGGGCGAAATCGGTTGAAGCCACGCACAGTTTTTATACACAGTCGACCGTCTGTCCTTCCGCTCGGCCGTTAACACGATAACTTGAGCAAAAATCGATATATCTTTACTAAACTCAATTCACGTACTTATCTGAACTCACTTTGTATTGGTATAAAAAATGGCCGAAATCCGACTATGACCACGCCCACTTTTTCGATATCGAAAATTACGAAAAATGAAAAAAATGCCATAATTATATACCAAATACGAAAAAATGGATGAAACATGGTAATTGTATTGGTCTATTGACGCAAAATATAACTTTAGAAAAAAACTTGGTAAAATAGGTGTGACACCTACCATATTAAGTAGAAGAAAATGAAAAAGTTTTGCAGGGCGAAATCAAAAGCCCTTGGAATATTGGAAGGAATACTGTACGTGGTATTACATATATAAATAAACTAGCGGTACCCGACAGATGATGTTCTGGATCACCCTGGTCCACATTTTGGTAGATATCGCGAAAACGCCTTCACATATACAACTAAGGGCCACTCCCTTTTAAAACCCTCATTAATACCTTTAATTTGATACCCATATCGTACAAACACATTCTAGGGTCACCCATGGTCCACGTTTATGGCGATATCTCGAAAAGGCGTTCACATATAGAAATAAGGCCCACTCCTTTTTAAAATACTCATTAACACCTTTCATTTGATGCCTATATCGTACAAACAAATTCTAGAGTCACCCCTGGTCCACCTTTATGTCGATATCTCGAAAAGGCGTCCACCTATAGAACTAAGGCCCACGCCTTTTTAAAATACTCATTAACACCTTTCATTTGATACCCATATCGTACAAAAAACTTCTAGAGTCACCCCTGGCCCACCTTTATGGCGATATCTCGAAAAGGCATCCACCTATAGAACTAAGGCCCACTCCCTTTTAAAATACTCATTAACACCTTTCATTTGATACCAATATCGTACTATCAAATTCTAGAGTCACCCCTGGTTCACCTTTATGGCGATATCTCGAAAAGGCGTCCACCTATAGAACTAAGGCCCACATCCTTTTAAAATTCTCATTAACACCTTTCATTTGATACCCATATCGTACAATCAAATTCTAGAGTCACCCCTGGTTCACCTTTATGGCGATATATCGAAAAGGCTTCCACATATAGAACTAGCCCACACCCTTTTAAAATTCTCATTAACACCTTTCATTTGATACCCATATCGTACACAAAAGTTCTAGAGTCACCCCTGGCCCACCTTTATGGCGATATCTCGAAAAGGCATCTACCTATAGAACTAAGGCCCACTCCCTTTTAAAATACTCATTAACACCTTTCATTTGATACCCATATCGTACAATTAAATTCTAGAGTCACCCCTGGTCCACCTTTATGTCGATATCTCGAAAAGGTATCCACCTATAGAACTAAGGCACACGCCCTTTTAAAATACTCATTAACACCTTTCATTTAATACCCATATCGTACAATCAAATTCTAGAGTCACCCCTGGTTCACCTTTATGGCGATATCTCGAAAAGGCGTCCACCTATAGAACTAAGGCCCACACCCTTTTAAAATTCTCATTAACACCTTTCATTTGATATCCATATCGTACACAAAAGTTCTAGAGTCACCACTGGCCCACCTTTATGGCGATATCTCGAAAAGGTATCCACCTATAGAACTAAGGCCCACACCCTTTTAAAATTCTCATTAACACCTTTCATTTGATACCCATATCGTACACAAAAGTTCTAGAGTCACCCCTGGCCCACCTTTATGGCGATATCTCGAAAAGGCATCCACCTATAGAACTAAGGCCCACTCCCTTTTAAAATACTCATTAACACCTTTCATTTGATACCCATATCGTACAATCAAATTCTAGAGTCACCCCTGGTCCACCTTTATGTCGATATCTCGAAAAGGTATCCACCTATAGAAGTAAGGCCTACACCCTTTTAAAATACTCATTAACACCTTTCATTTGATACCCATATCGTACAAACAAATTCTACAGTCACCCCTGGTTCACCTTTATGGCGATATCTCGAAAAGGCGTCCACCTATAGAACTAAGGCCCACACCCTTTTAAAATACTCATTAGCACCTTTCATTTGATACCCATATCGTACAAACAAATTCTAGAGTCAACCCTGATCCACCTTTATGGCGATATCCCTAAATGTCGTCCATCTATAGATCTATGGCCCACTTCCTCTTAAAATACTCTTTAATACCTTCCATTTGATACACATGTCATAGAAACACATTCCAGGGTTACCCTAGGTTCCTTTTACAACATGGTGATTTCCCTTACTTTGTCTCCACAGCTCTCAACTGAGTATGTAATATTCGGTTACACCCGAGCTAAGCCTTCCTTACTTGTTTTTTTTTGGATTCTATTATCTTGACTTTTCTCACCTTCTTTGAGAAAATCCTCTTTGCAATTTGGAAAATAATAATACTACAATTTTTCGTAGTTTCCTATGCTTATCTTAAATTTAATTTTAATAATAGTTCTTAGTCATTTTAACTAAACCTCTTCAACAATTTAAGCTTTTTTATTAAGCGAATTTTTTTCTTTTTTTTTGTGTTTTAAACAACGTTAGAAGGTTGCTTGAATACATCCTAAATTTTTTTTTTTTTTTATAATGTTTTATTATCAAAAACTTAAACCAATTAAATATTCCTGGTACTTATCGTTTTATTTTGGCGTGTTCACGCAAAACTTAGAAAAATCCTGTTATTTCTACAAAACTTAAGTGCAAATAGTCACCGAAAATTTTAAATGGCCTGCACTTCTTTAAATTACTCTAATTAATAGGATTGTTCGAACTATTCGATCAGATTCGCTTCGAATAATTTGAAAGTACGGATACTCGCACCCAACTACATTAAAACAATGAAACGGAGGAAATAAAAATGTTCTACTTGTTGGATTATTAGTACTTTAAGGGTAGGTGTTAGTATTTAGGGTTATGTATTGGTATTCAGGTGTTAAATGCTTCACTACGAATATGTATGTGAGCTGGGTAATTCCACGTAAATTTGACCAATGGGTGGTATATTTAGTGCTTCCGTTAGCTTCTTTCATAGGCTTACGAAATAATTAGCCCAGTTTCTACATTAGAGCCCTAATCTAGTTAAATCTTCCATACGAAACGCAAGTTCTTAAATCTCTTATTGTTGCTTTATTGAATGCCTAATCGGCACTCCGAATATTATTGTCAATGTAAGAAATAACAATTACTATTCAATTGGTTGCAATAATTTACGAAAACAGAAAGCTGCGAGGAAAATCAAATTTTAATTTTCGCTGCATTCGCTGCATAAGACAATATGGCTTTCTCGAAAATAACATACATATTTGGTTAGGTGCAACACCTATGGTTAGTTGCGCATGCATTTTATTTTGATGTATTTATAGTTAAGTAAGAGACACTGCTTTCCATTTTAACTATTTTTGGTAAAAACCAAATATTTTTCTTTTTTGTTCGCTTAATTAAGCAAAAGGTCCTGTATGAAAAGGGACACTTAGTTGTCTCATTAAGTAGAATTGTGATTCGGTTAAGTTTCTGTGTGAAAACGGCTTAAGTCCCAGCTCTGAATTGTACGGAAATTTTTCCAAAAAAAAGAAAATTAAAAGAAAACAAATGATGACATATTTTAGTCTGAAGTAGTGTACATCTGTAGTTCGCTAACTTTAGACAAGTATAAGTATAAAGGTCTTAAGGATTGTATTGAAGAAAAAAAGAATTTTCTTTTTGATTAAAGTGCGCATCACAAGGTATATACGAAATCGTATGCACACCACAACCTTTTCCAAAAAGGCAAATAAAAAAAAAATGGTAATAGTCTAGTTGAGGGGACGACTGCTAATACGCTACCAAAAATATCGAGAGAGGTGTCAAACGACGCGTCTTGACATCAGTATTAATAATCCGAAGGCGGAAAATAAAAATTTTAACGCGTTCAAAAGATATTAACGAAAAACCGAAAAAAGACCCGCGGGTACCTCCGAAACCGGGGGTCGGATCCATAGTATTTTTGCGCAGAACACCTTTTTGAGTTGGCGGCCTTCGGCCGCGATTATAAAAAATAACCCTGGGCTACGCCATGCCAAGTCCGGGAGTGTGGTATAACCGTGGCTACCGCCACGGTGATGCACAATTTTTTTTGGGGGTACACCACAACAACAACCACATGGAAATCGCCAACTTCAAATGCAAATATCTCCGGACACATATACAATTTTTCTTTTCCGCCATCGGATTATTGTTCTCGAGATTAATACGCGTCGTTTGACACCTCTCTCGATATTTTAGGTAGCGTATTAGCAGTCGACCCCTCAACTAGACTATTACCAAAAAAATTTATTGAATGCATACGTCCGGTACAGGCCAATTTATTGCCAATGAATTACAAATAGCAGCAGTATACTAATGACATGATAATTTGGAGTATAAAAAAGCCGTTTTTTTTTTTGTAGTTAAAAATAAGAAATTAAACTAGAGAGCTCTGTGCGGATGTAAAGAAATAACTTGTCTAAGAAAGGTTGCTAACATCTCAATAGAGCAATTAAATTAAATTACAAATGCATTATGGTTAAGCGAAAATTGTCTAATTGTGTTGTAGCTTAAGTTTAAATATGTTTGTATATTAATATTTCTATGTTGTTGCAGAGTCGAAAGTGAAGAAAATTAAGAGTACAAATACGTATAATTTGGTCGGTATCGGAACGAACTCACTGCTTTAACCGTAGATATTTGTTGTCGTAACCGGGAGTGGCAGCAGTTGTTGTTGTAACTGGTAGTGTTGTAGTAGCTGGTATTGTGGTAGTAGCTGGTATTGTGGTAGTAGCTGGTATTGTGGGCTGTGGTGCCGCCTGTTGTTGCTGTTGACAGTAGTGGCGCAGGCCTATGTTCGTTGCAACTGGTGGTGGTTGTACCGACGATGGTGATTGCGCGTTGTAATGATAGGCGCTGTTGGTGGTGCCTGGTGCGTTGTAATGGTTGTGGTTGCACCGGCGATGGTGGTTGGTGCGTTTTGGTGGCGCTGTAGTAGTGTTGGTGCGCGGTTTTGGTGGGCACGGTTGCGGTTGTGCACGGTAATGGTTGTGGTTGCACCGGCGATGGTGGTTGGCGCGTTTTGGTGGCGCTGTAGTAGTAGTGGTGCACGGTTTTGGTGGGCACGGTTGGTGGTCGTGCACTGTAATGGTTGTGGTTGCACCGGCGTTGGTGGTTGGCGCGTTGTAATGTAGGTGCTGTTGGTGCTGATGGTGGTTGGCGCGTTTGGTTGTTATAAGGACGGCTGGCGGTCGTGAAATAGAGCTGGCGGGTCTGCCAAATTTTGCCGGGCGTTACAGCGCTGCTTATGGGTTACCAATTGCATAGAATCGTGTCGGCTAACATGCGTACTTGTCGACAAATTGTGAGGAGAACGACGACGAGGTGCTGGCTGCTGTATTCCCAACTTCTTTGCCACGTTGCCGCCTGAAATGTTGGTGCGGTGCTACCTCTCGTTTTTAATTTAGTGGTGATGTGGTTAGGGGCGTCGTTGCTGCTGGTACGAATACAACCCCTACTTTCTGCAGAATTTAAACGCTTTTCGGGGCATTAAACGCTTTGGCTAATAGGCCTTGCTCGAATTGTCGTTGTTGCCAATATGTCAAGTGGCCCATCGCATACGAACTCCGCGTGCCAACCAGGACCAGAAAGAATTAAAAACACTCAAATCACTAAACGCCACTATAAATTGGTAATCCTCGTTCCGCGTGCCAACCAGCAAAAGGAAGCATTAAAAGCACATAAATCGCTAAGCCAACCAGTAAAAGGAAGCATTAAAAGCACACAAATTGCTAAGCCACTATAGATCTGTAATCCTCAGTTGATCCGCGTGCCAACCAGGAAGAAAAAAAAACATTCAAAGCACACCAATCGCTAAGCCACTATAAATTCGTTAATTCTTGTCTGACTTACTCCGTCCGCTGCCAACCAGGAAAAGAAAGAAAGAAAAGATTTTTCGATCTCCGGAAACTCGTGGTTTTTTCTTTTTGCTAGTGATCGCCGAATTTTTCTTTCTTTGTTTCGATACTTTTGTATCGCAAATTTCGCCCCATCACCAGTCACTAGGTGTGTTCGCGCGAAAACGCTCCCAAGTGGACCGTAACCGTAGACCATAACAGCAGACCGTAACAGACTATAGCTGGATTTCAATATGTTCCAGGTTTTACACTCATCTCGCTTCTTCAATCAAGCCCAAAAATACACAAATCGTTTAGCAAGTAGTGTTTAGACACAAATCACCTACCAGATTGCGCATTCACGAGTTCAAATTTGCTTCGTTTTGCGCATTTACCAAAGATTTTTGAAGAATAAAGATGTTGCATTCGCGGTGGAAAGCAGCGGAGCTTCACAAAATTCTAGTAGGCCACTTCCACCACACCACAAATTTTAACACAAGTTTTAACATAATTTAAACAAACAAAATACACTGATTCGAGTTTTAGAGAGTAAAAATTAAAATTCTGAACAGATTGACTGCATAAAAAGTGTACAAATAATTAGTAAATAATAAATACCGACAGTGGTATTCTGCTGTGGTGAGTGGTGAATGTGACCTACTAGGGTTTTGCGCATGCAACATTTTTATTCTTCAAAAATATTTGCATATACGTCACAGTTGAACCTTGGGCGAACAGCTGATATGCTGTTCTATAGTTTTTCATACAAAATACAAGAGCATGATTTGTGTAAATGTCTCTTGTTTGAATGAATAAGTGTTTAACTGAAAGTTTTTTAACCGTAAATATATCGGAAAATGTATCGTTATCATTGTGGATACAATAGTGGTAGGAAAAAACGGTAATGAACGAGTTTCATGACGGCCGTAATATTTAATGCCCTGACGCTATAGGACGAATTAATGGTGACTTATAACCATAAAGCCATAACCAGATAAAACAGCTGATCTCACCTACCTTATGGAAATCAATGTAATCGAGTTAGCGTTATTGTATGGCACCATTAATAGGTCCGTCACATAAGCACTTTTTCATATAGATGAGTTCAGCACAAGCTTATGCATTATGAGTAGATTGCACGTATTTTTATGGAGAATGGTAGAATGAGCGACACTGGCGCCATCTGATATTGAAAAGTAGCCAACTCCCTAATTTTGTTCCAAGCAAATCATAAGAAGAATTTGACATTTGCTTTGGCTAAGGGTGTTGGCACACTTTGCAAGTGAAATTATTTTTCCTACTGGTTGGTAAATTTTCTAACATTTTTACAATTAAAAACTGCAATATAACAATCGAAATCGACACAAAATATGTTAGCAAGTATTTTGGTTGTATAAGAATAATGTTTACAACAGTGCTTCGCGAAATTTTGTATGTGAGTGGGCAAAGCGTAATAAACTTCAATTGCCAAGTCTGAAGTTCCTTCATATTTACAAACGCAACATCTTGGTTGATTGTGGCGATGTTATTGGAATGCATAAAGCTGTAGTCATTGGTGCCGTTTATCGTATCGCTTTAGTCGTATCCCTAACGTAATCAGCTGTTTATCGTTACAACGGTAAATCAAAACCCAATTGGTTGTCTACGATACGGTTACGACCTTAGCGGCACTAATAATCGATTGCATTGATTCTCATAAGATTGGTCGAATCAGCTGTTATAAGGTTACCGATACGGTTACCGATAAAGCACCAATGTCTACAGCTTAAGCTTGTGTTAAAGCCAAATTAAACTTCCTTAACCCTAACGCCATAGTCGTAACCATACCCATATCCATAACCATCTCAATGTGATCGATTAATGGTGCCTTAACCTAAAAATCGTGAAAATTTCATAAAAATGATGAAAACGCAAAAAATTACAAACATATTCCACAAAAAATAAGTATCTTAGTCATAACGTATCCAAAACAATGAAGAAAATCTAAAAAAAGTTATTAAATTCACCAACTCAAATATTTTTAGGTTATGGATATGGCGAGAAACCAAAAACCAATTGATTGGCTATGGCGTTAGCGTTATGGTATAGCACCATTAATCGATTACATTCCTTTCCATAAGGTAGGTTCGATCAGCTGATTTATCTGGTTATGGCTTTATGGTTAAAGCATCTATATGAAAAATGTCATTGTACCGCGGCCTTAATCGATTACATTGATTTCCATAAGGTAGGCTCGATCAGCTGTTTTATCTGGTTGTGGCTTTATGGTTATAAGTCACCATTAATTCGCCCTTATATTACGTTACGGTGAACTTCACCGTCTTCTTAGTTTCCACATAATTACTTTTACACTGTAACATTTTTGACAACATACTCTACCGCTATGTAACGGCTGCTATATAGCGGCACCGCTTTCAAGGAAACCAAGCCTTTAGGCCAAAATGCCTCGAATATTTTGTCGAAACGTATCGCTACATATCGCGTCGTATAATGTGCATAAACCTTTAAATGTATCTATAGAATATCAGACTAGACAATAATATTCATTGATAAAATCTATTTAATAGGGAAAATTTGAGCAGCTAGTTTAACAAACATTTTGAAATATGTAAATAATGCAAAGTATCAGTCGTTTACAATAATGTTTGAAAAATGATTTAAGAGGTGAGTGAACATGGCTGTTTACTACAGTGATCGTTTTTAAATATTTGAGCCCACAATCATAGTCGAAATAAAATAGAGTTTTATTGGTTTCAACATGGTTCTAAATTAAATATCATTTTAAGTCTGTTATAGTCAACTTAAACACTATTTTATCTCTAACAAGGTATTTTAAATTTAAAATGACATGTGCGTGATTTTAATTTTTAAAATAGGTTTTAAGTTGGTTGTCTGCTGTCAAAAGTTGCGAGAAATTAAAGAATTTCCTATTTAAACGCGATGAACTTAAATGGAAGTGAAAAAATGCTCCCCCGACAAGCAAATATACGTCAGGAACTAGAACGTGAATTAATATGTTTGTGATGAGGAAAAGTAGCATCCTGTACTGATTTTGGCATTAAATTTAGAAATAAATATTCTATTAAAAAAATTATTTACCATAGGCGTCGATTTTTAATACATGTCAAAAAAATTTCGGGAGAGATGTCAAATGACGTGTTTTAATTTCGGAAGCAATAATCCGAAGGCGGCAAAGTAATACTTGTACTCTGTCAAGATATTTTTGCAAAAAAAAAAGTTTAAGATTTTCATGTGGTTGATGTAATTTTGGTGATATTGTTGTACACAAAAAAGAATTAATTAAAAAGGCGTTTTGCGCTGATACAATTTTCACCAGTTTCGCTGCCCTTTGAGGGTAATTATTCGGTTTTTTGTGAATATCTATTAATAAAAGGACAATTTCTTATTTCCGACTTCTAATTATTGAATTACATTATAGAATTCTTCAATTCAGTTCTGCTGGTATATTCCCCTTTACATTTGCCAATTCCTCTTAAAAGGAAGCGTGAAATAAAACACGTAATGCAACAAGAATTAGCAACAAAAATTTAGGAACTGCTTGGTATGGGCGCTGCTGAACTACTTCCCCCATTTATCACCCTCTTAGTCTATGTCATGATCAATTTGAGTTCAATGATTTTCTAATGTAAAAGGGACTTACACTTTGCAGGTCCATGTACAATGACTCAACATTCTAGGTCACTTCTTTCCTATGGAAAAGTATACCAAACTCCCTTTTTTTATGCTGATTTTGCTAAGATAAACCCTGATTATCATTGAATGTCCTGCATACTTATTAGTATCGAGGTTAGCTATATCCCTATTCGGTTTCGGGTATATTAAATTAAACGGTTAGGGAAACCTAACATTTAAGGTTTGCATCATTTTGGCCCTCACATCTGTTTTAATACAAACAACTTTACAACATTCTTACAAACTATTCAACATGAATACGAGTGTATGAGTGGATAGCCTTGTTGCTTCCTTTGCTTTAAGGAGCCCAAATCCGCTTTAACTACGTATTCGTTTATGTTGCGAGATTTAAATAAATTTTTAGTAACAAAATTAAGTAACAAATTAAGTTCATGTTCAATTAAAAGATTGTGCTCTTAATTTTAAATTGATGGCTGATAAAAAACAGCGAATTTCTACAAAATGTTTGCTAAAAACTTTTAAATAGAATTGAATGATAATTATCCGCCATCGGATTATGATCAAAACGCGTTTTCAGGTACTCCTTTGACATTTTTTGTGATATTGTAAGAGTTTTTGTCAAGTAAAAAATTATTATTTTTTAAACGTGGAGTCAAGTAACCACGGTTGTTAGGAACAGGGTGAACTTTTAAAATTGCTAAACAATTTCTTCATAGCGCAAATCAGTGCCTTTTTCATGCGGATACCCTGTCCATGCTTATTTTAGCTGTAAACTGTGTTAAATATGTCTATGACAGACCAAAATTTTAAATCCAATTTTTTATTTAGGCAAGATTTTAACTGAAGAGTATTTTAGTCAACGACTATGATTACGCGCCTTGGCATTTGAATGAGTTCAAAATGTTGGCAGCCATGAGATTGACATCGATAGCTTTAGTTATCGACGTCAGCGAACACAGCCAACTTCACACAAAAGTAATGTTAACGCTATTTATTCTATATCGCTATATTGAATAACAAATAAAATTCTGATACTAACTAAACAAATTATTAAACCATACTATTAGCAGTAACTTTCTTCATATTTCCAATTCAACGTGCTGAAAATGAGCGTTCACCTTTATGATGTTTGTGGGCTAGTACTAACAGAGGGGATGAATAATTTAGGTTGACCACACTCACGGTTTGCTTCCGAGAAGAAGAATCACATAAAAATATTCTAATTAGATTCTCGCGTAATTTAACTTTAAAAATAGTCAGTTTCTGGGTACACTGTGACTATAAATATAATTTATATAAGAATTGTAAATAGTGAATGATTTTATTAGTGCAATGAGAGCTGATAGTAACGATCAAGAATAAAATTGTTTGACATCTTCGAATATTCATATAAATGCATGTATGTATACGTGAAATAACTCACTTCGCAACAATTGCGGTCGCATGCTGTGGACCTGAAGGTGAAGGCGATTGTGCACAAAATAGCCACCACTGCCGTTAGTGGCGCCGAAACGATATTTATTAATAATTTGTGTAATGTTTTGGCTGGCAAAGTGCCTAGCAAAATACAATTAAGCTGGATAAACTGGAACGTAAAACGAAATTAACGAATATAACAAATTTAAGTCTTGTTGATGAGGAATTTATTTACAATGTTAGCGGTGACATTGAGTATTTCATAAAACAGCGGCACAGTTCTAGGTGAGTACATATTTCTATATACACACATTGGTATATCTTTATAGATACAGAGAAAGAATGCATAGGCGTGAAAGATCATAAAGAGATATAAAAAATGTATCTTTAGTCCTTTGAGGAGGGAATACTGACGCCTCCTTCTCTGCCCGAATACCTCCCTTAGTAGCTTAGAATACTTTCTATTCTGGCGAGCCTTCATCTACTACAAATAAAAATTTAGGCTAAACTTCTCAACATTTATCAAAAGTTGAAGATGTGTTTGTTGTTGTTGTTGTTGTAGCGATTAGGTTACTCCCCGAAGGCTTTGGGGAGTGTTATCGATGTGACCTTTGTCGGATACAGATCCGATACGCTCCGGTAACAGAACCATTAAGGTGCTGGCCCGACCATCTCGGGAACGATTTATATGGCCACATTAAACCTTCAGGCCATCCCTCCCTCCCCACCCCCAAGTTCCATGAGAAGCTTGGGGTCGCCAGAGCCTCGTCTGTTAGTGAAACGGGATTCGCCGCTCGAAGGTGAGGTTGACAATTGGGTTGGAGAAGCTATATATTGCGCTACACAACCCCTTGAAGATCGAATCAGTTCGTTGATTCTGGGCCGGTATCGTCACTTACAATCACGAATCGAAAACTATTTTCACTCAACCGAAAAAATGGGGTTTTTGAACTTTTTCCAACAAATAATTCGTTAGCTTAATGTGAAAATGTGCTAAGTCAACTTTTACGAAAACTGTTTTCACTCAACCGAAAAAATTGGGTTTTTGAACTTTTTCCAACAAATAATTCGTTAGCTTAATGTGAAAATGTGCTAAGTCAACTTTTACGAATTTTACAGGAGACGAAAAAAAATGAATAACTTCTGAAATAACCTTCTTTTTTCAAAACTGTGAATGAGGATACCTTAATTGCAATACTTTTGTGTGTAGAAGCTTTGAAAAAGATAGATAAAAATCATATATGCTAACCCAGCAGCTATTTTCTGACTTAGCACAATTTCCGCACTCAAAACAAATTTTTTCTCCTGACAGCACTTTTTACTCAATATGTTTCCCCATCACTCCTCACCTTTATTGATTGAAATAAAACACTAAAACTATATATTTCACAATTGGAGGGTGGAGCCATGTGTAGAAGTCCACGAAAGTGGGGAAAGCTTCTGACTGCCATTCACCTGGGAATGGCCAGCGCGATTCTTTTGCATGCGGTTCAAGCAGCTCACTACTGCCGGTCGCTTGCGGCCAAGTATCCTCTGGGTATCCGCTAAACATCCGTTTAGCGGTGAGCTAATGTGAGAAGGCGACAACCTGGCTAGGCCACTCTGACATAATCGGTTTAAGGGCTAGCCGGTGGAGATCTCATCGGCAGCGCCTGTACACCGTTAGGTGCGGCTGCAAGCGGTCGTCTGTCTTGGAGCAAGCGGCTCGCTATATAAACGTGCAAGTAATATTTTCACCCCCGCTTAGCGGGTTGTGCGCTGGGCTTGGGACCCGCCACGTAAAACCATACTCCAATGAAATATAACAACAAGCCTCGGATAAATACACTCTCTATTGATGACGACCATGGCAAATGTTTGAAGGACAATGAATTGAGGGCATGCACCTGGAACGTCCGCTCCCTGAATGGGATTGGTGCAGATGCCCGGCTGGTTGATGTCCTCGTCAAAGCAAAATCTGACATCACCGCCATCTAAGAAATGCGTTGGACGAAGCAAGGAAGAAAGAAAATCAAAAATTTTGACATCTATTGGAGTGGCCATACAAATAAGCGCAGTTTCGGCGTCGGATTCGTCGTGGGAGAGAGACTTTGTCGCCAAGCACTGGCGTTCACAACTGTGGACGAGCGTCTCGCCGCTATCCGAATAAAAGCAACATTTTTTAATATATCATTCATCTGCGCCCATGCGCCGACAGAGGAGAAAGACGATGAGGTGAAAGACAGTTTTTATGAACAAATAGAACGCACATACGAGCGCTGCCCCCGACATGAAGGTGTTTTTGGTCCTACAGTCGGAAAGTTCAGCCTACCTAATGAAACTTCTCCTAACGGACTGAGCTGATTGTCTTTGCCGGTTCTCGAAACATGGTCATATCCAGCACGAGGTCATGCATAAAAAGATACATCAAGCTATATGGCTGTCTCCTGATCGACATACTCGCAATCAAACCGATCACGTTGTGATAGACGGACGGCACGCCTCCAGTGTTTTAGATGTGCGCACGATCCGAGGACCTAACATCGACTCGGACCACTATATCGTTGCAGCCAAAGGAGTGTGTGAAAGCTATCGTGAGTTGAAAAGGGAAGCGAGACGCCTTTTCAGGAAGAAAAAAGCAGAAGCAGAAAGGCTTGAGTGCGAGGAGCTTGAGCTGCTAGCCACCAGGAATAACGCTCGAAAATTTTGCCAAAAAATATGGCGACAGACGGAAGGTTTTAAGAACGGGGCAAACTCCTGTAGGAACGAAAACGACGACCTTGTAACTGATGTCCAGAGAGTGTTAGATTATGGAGGGAACACTTCTCTGCTCTCCTAATTGGAGGCAGCAATTCACCGCGCAGAGATGAAGAACCCGATCCCGCAATCGATGATGATGGAATATTATGACGAAGTTAGAATAGCAATAACCAGATTGAAAAACAACAAGGCCGTGGGCGCTGATAGATTGCCTTCGGAGCTATTCAAGTACGGCGGCGAGGATTTGGGAAGGCGCATGCAGCAGCTTCTTAGCAAAATATGGGCGGACGAGTGCATGCCCGACGGTTGGAATCTAAGTGTTCTTTGCCCAGTCCATAAGAAGGGGGATACTGCAAAATGCACCAACTATCGTGGAAGCAGCCTTCTTAATATCGCATATAAGGTCCTTTCAAGTTTATTGTGAGAAAGATTGAAGCCCACCGTGAACCGGCTGATTGCACCTTATCAGTGCGGCTTCAGACCTGGTAAATCTACCATCGACCAGATTTTCACAATGCGCCAAATATTGGAAAGAACCCATGAAAAGAGAATCGACACACATCACCTCTTCGTCGACTTTTAAGCTGCCTTCAACAGCACGAAAAGGAGCCGCTATGTCTGAATTTGGTTTCCCCGCAAAACTTATACGGCTGTGCAAAATGACGTTGAGCAGCACCATCAGCTCAGAATTGGGAAGGACCTCTCCGAGCCGTTCGAAACTAAACGAGGTTTCAGACAGGGTGACCCCCTATCGTGCGATTTCTTTAACTTGATGCTGGAGAAAATTATACTAGCTGCAGAACTTAACCGCACTGGAACAATATACTATAAAAGCGAGCAATTACTGGCATATGCTGATGACATAGATATCATCGGCCTAAACACCCGCGCTGTTAGTTTTGCTTACTCCAAACTGGAAAAAGAAGCGGTAAAGATGGGTTTGATGGTGAATGAGGACAAAACGAAGTACTTGCTGTCATCGAGCAAAGAGTCAGCGCATACGCGCCTTGGCAACAACGCCACTGTTGGCAGCCATAATTTCGAAATAGTAAAAGACTTCGTTTATTTGGGAACCAGCATCAACACTAGCAACAACATCAGCACAGAAATCCAGCGAAGAATCAATTTTGCCAATAAATGCTACTTTGGACTAGGTAGGCAATTGAAAAGTAAAGTCCTCTCTCGGCGAACGAAAATCATACTCTACAAGTCACTTATCGTACCCGTCCTGCTATATGGAGCAGAAGCATGGAGCATGACCAGCAGATGAAGCGGCTGTGGGAGTGTTCGAGAGAAAAGTTCTTCGAAAGATTTATGGACCTCTACGCGTTGGCGATGGCGAGTACCGAAGAAGATTTAATGATGAGCTGTACGAGCTATACGCAGACATCAACATAGTCCAGCGAATTAAAACGCAGCGGCTGCGCTGGCTAGGCCATGTTATGCGAATGAAAGATGATGCTCCGGCCAAGAAAGTGTTTCTATCGGAACCCGCCTATGGAAGCAGAGGTAGAGGGCGGCCCCCATTCCGTTGGAAGGACCAGGTGGAAAACTATTTAAACTCCCTTGGTGTGACCAATTGGCGCCGGTTGGCGGAGCGAAGGAGCGACTGGCGCGCCTTGTTGGACGGCCATAACCATTTAGACGGTTAAACGCCAAATAAGAAAGTAAGTAAGTAATATATTTCACAAAAAATACTATTTATTTGTCAAACTATTTCTAACGGTTCTGATCTGGACTATTTTGCCGAATGGTGCGCAGACAATAATTTATATTTAAATTGAAACAAATGCTGTATTGTGTCTTATTCCAAAAAGACAACTGGCACATACTTTCTCTACAAACTAAATACTAAATCTCGTTGTAAAGAGAGTAAAGACTTGAGTGTAATATTTAACTCCAAACTCTCTTTTTCTAGTCACATTGACTTCGCTGTTTCAAAATTTGTTACAACGGTTGGGTTCAATAGACGTAACACCAGTGACTTTAAGGACATTATGACGTTGAAGGCACTTTATATATCCTTGGTCAGAAGTCGTCTTGAATATTGCTCAATAATATGGAATCCTTTCTATGAATCTAACTCCTCTAAAATTGAGATAGTTCAACAAATTTTTGCTTTACGTAACTATGCTTCACTGGCCAGACGGCATCCCATCATATACCAACAGGCGCAAATTGCTTGGTTTTCAGGCTTTGCATGACAGAAGTACTTTTATCTTTTCTTAACAAAGGTAATAAATCATTCAATAATGAGCGGAGTATTCCCAAATGAATGGAAGGACTCATTGGTAGTGCCAGTTGAAAACATCGCTAAAAAAAAAAGTGAAGAGTTTCGTCCAATAAATACTCTTAAGATATTTGAAAAAATAATGGAAAGTGTTGTGAAAAATCAACTACAAACGTACCTAGAAACTAATAATATACTGTCTCTAAACCAGTCCGGATTTCGTAAGAATCATTCATGTGAAAGTGCAATAAACTTCGTCGTAAGTGAGTGGAAGAAGCGTCCACGAAAAACAATAATAGCATCGCTATTTCTTGATTTTAAAAGAGCATTTGAAACAATAGACAGAGGTATTCTAATAAAAAAGCTGTATATGTATGGAATAAGAGGAAAAGAGCTACTTTGGTTTAATGACTACCTTACAAATCGTAGACAACAAACAAAAATAAAATCCACAAAATCAAGTTTTTCATATGTGAATACAGGGGTGCCCCAAGGATCTCTTCTGGGAGCAATTTTGTTTATAATTTACATAAATGATATAGAAAAAGTGATATCAAAATCCAAAGTGGTAATGTATGCAGACGACACATTGGTATATACAGAAGCAGAAACAGTGGAAGAATGTAAACGAAAGTTAGAATGTGATATAGATGAAATTATGAAAAGGCTTAAAATGAATGGGCTCAAATTGAATGAACAGAAAACAAAAGTAATGGTGATGAATACAAATAGCGAAATAAATTTAGTGCTAAATAATACTAGTATTGAGCAAGTAACCAATATGAAATACTTAGGTGTAATAATAGACAATGAGCTCAAATTTAACAATCACGTGGACTATTTGTGTAAAAAAGCTGCAAAAAAAATTTACTTCTTTAGAAGAATACGAAATAAATTAGGCACTTTAACAGCAATAAAAATATACAATACAATCATAAAGCCACATTTTGAATACTGTTCCAGAATTCTGTACACATCTTGTAACCAATCACAAATAGGAAGACCCCAATAAGTCACATGCTTGAAACATTGAAATGGCTAAATATTGAGCAAAAACTGATGCTCAATACACTAATAATGATTTTTAAAATTAAACAGAACAGGGCGCCGATGTATTTAACAAGTTGCATTCAGTATGTTAGAGATACGCACCAATATGCTGTGCGGAATGCGAATGACTTTCGACTAGGATTACAGCGGACTACTGCAGCCTAAAACACATTATTATATAAGGGCCTTAACATATTTAACTCGTTACCTGATTATATCAAAGGAGAGAATAATATTATGAATTTTAAACGGCTATGCATAGATCTTATTCGAGGCTAAAATACTTTTTATTACTTTTTACTTTTTATTACTAAATATATATATATATATATCATACACGTCTGTGAATTGAAAATTAATTTGTGATATTTAAAATTTATTGTGAAATCAAAAAATATGTAAACATATTAATAATAAATATCAATCTATCTATCTCACTCCTGCTTGCCTATCTATATATATAAAAATTAAATGATGTTCGTTCCTGTCTATATTTTGGGGCCGATACGAGGCAAATTTTATTCGTTCTTTTTTCATATTATAGGGATCAAATAAGGGAAGGTTTTTCGCAAAAAAAAATTTTTTTTAAATTTCTATGGTCTTGAGATATAGGTCAAAACGTGGACCCGTATAACCCTACGATGTGTTTGTATAATATGGGTATAAAATGAAACTTCTGATGAGTACTTTAATTTGGGGTTCTTTTCTAGGGTGTCGAGATATAGGCCAAAGGATCAGAATAACCTTAGGATGTGTTTTTACATTATGGGTATCAAATTGAAGCTGTTAATGAGTACTTCAATATGTGTATGAAAAGGAAGCTGTGCTGATGAGTGGTAATTTTTCTCTGGGTGACAAGCGTCTCGAGACCATTGCATGTGTACAACATTTTTTGAATAAATATACGAATTTTTCGATTTGTGTCGTGCTGCTGAGTTGCAAATTTTTTTCGAAGGAGAGTAAACATAAACACCGAGGTTTGTACACTGTTTATGAGAGATGCTTCAGCACACATACACAAACGCACCTTGAAAATGGCCGACGCGTTTATTTTACTCCTGAAAATGCAGCGCTTAGAGCAACAAGTACACCGTCTACAACTTTGACTGCTTTTTTCATTTATGTCAATCGGACGATTTTGCAAGAACATTGCTATATGCAGAAGTGCCACAATATTTCACATGGGATAAATGCAGGAAAACATTTCAAAGGCGAAAACAAGGAAAACCAGTTCAAGGTCATCCTAATGTGTTCTCAACAGATGCATTAGGACACATTTATGCAGTTCATCCAAATAATGCTGAGTGTTTTGACCGATTGTTGTTAATTAATGTTCGTGTCCCAACATCATTCCAAGCTTTAAGAGCAATTAATGGTGAATTTTGCGCTACATATCGTGAAGCATGTCAACAATTAAATTTGTTGGAAGATGATAAGCATTGGGAAGATACGCTTGCCGTTTCAGCTGTAATAGCCAGTCCACATCAAATACGAACATTATTTTCGATAATAATTGCAATGTGCTCCCATCTAATCCATTGGAATTATGGAATAATTTCAAAGATTATATGCAGATGATATTTTAAACCAAATGCGTCGAAATACTGCAAATTATGAGTTGGAATTCACATTGGAAATTTACAATGAAGCATTGATAAGGATTGACGACATTTGTTTGTCGATGTCAAAAAAATCGTCAGTACAATTGGGCATGCCAGCAGCAAGTCGTCTAAGCATGATATGTTCAATCGAGATCTGGAGCGTGAATACCATTATGATTGTAATGAACTAAACACATTTGTAACATCAAATTTAACGAAATTTAATGACCGTTGCTGTTGGTCATGTTTATGATACATGAATAATAATGAATAATGTTAGCCATGGAAATGGTGCATTGTTTTTCTTTGATGCTCTTGGGGAAACAGGCAAGACCTTTTTCATTTCATTGATATTAGCAACAATTCGATCAGATAATAACGTTGCATTGACACTCGCTTCTTGCGGAATATGCGGCGGTCGCACAGCACATTCTGCATTAAAGTTGCCTTTGAATATGCAGGTAAATGAAACACCAATATGTAATATTTCGATAACATCTGGAATGGCAAAAGTTCTTAAAGTATGTAAGCTCATCGTATGTGACGAGTGTACTATGGCACACAAGAACTCATTGGAAGCACTTGATAGAACTTTGAAAGATCTACGAGGAAGCCATACATTCTTTGGAGGTGCCATGATTTTATTGGCTGGAGATTTCAGGCAAACATTACCTGTGATCCCAAAATCCACGGCTGCAGATGAAATCAAAGCATGTTTAAAATCATCGTAACAATGGAGACATGTAAACACGCTTACACTTACTACTATTCAACTACAAAACGATCCGTCAGCAGCTAAAGTTTCACAGCAATTACTGAAAATCGGAAATGGCCAAATGTCTGTCGATCCAACAGGAATGATTACATTGCCTAACAATTTCTGCACTTTTGATGGAAAAACCAAAAACGTTGTCTACCAGAAAGTGTTACAATAAAGTTCGAATCAAATTTTATCAAAGAATTTGCTTTGTTTTGTATTAATTTTATTCTCTTTCAGCAAATCATTGAATTTATCGCCTAGCGAGACGGGCGAGGGTACGCTAGTAATGTAATAAACTCTAGCACGAATTGCTCTGATTTATCTAATTTGTTCATTCCAAATTTTCCCATTCACTTCTTCTGTTCAAACTCGATCGTTATGGCTTCCCGCCTTTGTTTCTATCTTGGATATCTTCATACTTGATGGATAGAAAACAAACAGTTATATTTAATAACTGTAGGTCAGAAGCTATAAATGTTACTTCTGGTGTTCCTCAAGGCAGCCACCTTGGTCCAGTGCTGTTTCTGTTTCGACAAATTATAGTCGGTTCAAAGGCAATTCCTGATTTTTGCGCTAAGGGACTTACGATGGGACCCCTCAAGGATTCTGCCTCCCTACTCCTGCCGTTTAAAACTAATTCAGCTCCCGGAGTCGTAGGGAGATGGTAGGTGTGTTATTTGCAGTAAAACTTATTAGAGGGATGGTAAATAGCCCTTTTCTGCTCGGTGAAATTTTATTTAATGTTCCCTTTCGACCATCTAGACATTTTCAACCGCTTCATATAAGCACATGCAGATCGAATTTTGAAATGCACGAACCTCTTCGTTTTCTGTGTACTGACTTCAATAAGCACTGGAAAAATATTGATACGTGTGGCACACTCTACGTAATAAAAAAATATCTGCTGACTACATTAAATACGCAATGATTTGGGTGGGTGGATTGGAATCACGTTCTTTCCAACCTCCCACTCTTATGTTGTTGTTGTAGCGATAAGGTTGTTCCCCGAAGGCTTTGGGGAGTGTTATCGATGTGATGGTCCTTGCCGGATACAGATCCGGTACGCTCCGGTAGCACAGCGTCATTAAGGTGCTAGCCCGACCATCTCGGGAACGATTTATATGGCCACATTAAACCTTCAGGCCATACCTCCCTCCCCACCCCCAAGTTCCATGAGGAGCTTGGGGTCGCCAGAGCCTCGTCTGTTAGTGAAACAGGATTCGCCGCGGATAGGTGAGGTTGACAAAGGGGTTTGGAGAAGCTGTATATTGCCTTGAATCTGGTATTTTAGTCGACTCTTACGGCAGGCATACCTACCGCGGGTATATTCTGACCCCCTAACCCGCTGGGGGAACTCCCAATTGTTCTAATGAAAATTGCTCCCACTTTTACCACCAGCTCCATTAAAATCAACCAACTTATTGCATGCGTGAATATAATCAATTCAGGCGTTTGCTCGTTTGCCTCAACCGCGATTACATTCATCGGAATGAAAAGGCAAATATGAAAACTCCATGCGTCTGAATATTTGCATGATTCTTTTGCCCTTACGTCACGGCGACAAGCTACATATAAACATACATATGTATAAACATTGCTTACGGTTCTGCTTGTTTGCCGAACTAAACGTTACTAATTCTCGTGCTTTGATTTTTTTCTCCACATTTAAATAATGTTAAATTTACAGCATTTTTTGGAAGTACACATTTCCTATTTTGAAATATAATGCAAATTTGACATTATTTTCCATGTGGAAAACACATTATTATAATGTAATATCTACATTTTTTTTCATATCAAAAACACATTTCAAAAATGTGAAATTCAAATTATTTGATAAATGAAAAAATAATGTGTTTTCACATTTTAAAATGTAAAAAACACATTAGTGTTTTTTCCGTGTAGATATGACTTTTTTAAATTAATTTTTTTTCTATTCGATCAGTTTCTTTCTTTTGAATTTTATATACGTATACGTTAGATCTCATGCATAGGCTCTAAAAGCATGAATTCTACTTATTCCTGAAGGAGGTACTTCGGTTTTTTTTTTTATCAATTTATCTATGATTAATATTACGGGAATGCGATTCTGTGGCTTTTCCTAATGTTCACATGTTGTTGAAAATCTTTTGTACGCTTCCAGTGACAACGGCAACGAACGAGAGATCTTTTTCAACTCTTAGGCTGATTAAAAACTATTTGAGAAACACAATGAGTGAAAATCGATTGAATGGCTGTGCATCACCAAGCATCCACCGTGATCAAATTGTTACCGTTGATGAAGTTTTAGATGAAATGGCAAAGAAAAGCCGAGCGCTTGAGTTTTTAATGCAGCCTTTTTCATATCATATTCTAAATAGTTACACGTACTTTAATGTTAAAGCTAAAGACAACATTTTTTTTATTTATTTAACTGAAAAAAAAAATTTTTTTTGGAAAAGTATCGATACTACTCACTCAGTACTCCTATTGTTCTATCACTACACATATATGTATTTCATTAACCCGACTCACCATTTCAGAGCTATTGTGATTTAAAAAATGGCCTTCAGTATTTCTCATGAGCTAATAATTAAATAGTCTAAGAGCCTGTGCAGACTTCCAGTTGAAGACTGGATCGTTGGTCTATTATAAAACTTGAGTCATGGTGGCTTTAACAGATATCGTACAAAAATTTTGCAGAAAAATAGACCTTTCTTTCGTAATTTTATAAAGACTGATTTTCATATATGGGCTTCGTCACGATATAAGAAGAAAATAGACCTTTCTTTCGTCATTTTGTAAAGACTGATTTTCTTATACGGTCTTCGTCACGATATAAGAAGTAACCTTCCTCATTGCCAGACACTTTCCATAGTGGCATTGTCCAGCCAGACAAATGCAAAACTGTACTTTTTCATGAAATAAAAGCTGAAAGTTTTTTACGGCAAACAAAATTTCAAAAGAAAGGTCTATTTCTTCTCATATCGTGACGAAGCCCACGAAAGAAAGGGCTATTTTTCCGCAAAATTTTTGTACGATATCTGTTAAAGCCACCATGACTCAAGTTTTATAATAGACCTACGATCCTTCTTCAGTTGGAAGTATGCACTGACGAAATTTCAACTTTTATAAAATGGCGAAGGTCTGGCAGTCACGGGCTCTTGCTCTTAAATTAAATGAGCAGAATTACTTCAAAAACAACGTATTATTGAAAAAATCTTAAAACTGGAAAGAAAACTTGAAATAGATGTATGTATGCAAAATCGGCATACCAGATGAAAGTCTGCGAATTATTTTTTGTAAGGCATCCTAATGTCTAAATACACCAGATGATGAACCAGATCTAAAAAAAATGACTTTTGCTAATGCTTCGATAAGTCTACTGGACTCGTGCTTGTTGTGCTTCAAACAGAAATAACTTGATTGTTGGCTTCTTCAATTACATTGCCAAACTACTGTGTTTTTGCAAGTTTTCCTACTTTCGTCATGTATTTCTTCGCGGTTGAATAAGGCCTTATAAGCTCTACATATGTACATACCCATATTGATATGAATGTATGCACGTTTGAACACAGATTTCTGATACTGCAACATTTTTCTGTCGGCGGAATATTTCGCGCTTCCAAAAACTTGTTTTAGTAACACAGTAACCGACACAGCATCGCATTACAGACATGACACATATTTATTTATTTTATTTATTTATTTATTTAAAGTCGACGCAAACACAAAGCGGTCGACTAATTATTGTAATAGACAGATATATATGTAAAATACAAAGCCATTCTTAAAATTAAAAAATTCAAAAAAGGTACATAGAAAATTTGTATGTTATAAACATTTGACATCGCATTGTATAAGAAAAAATAAAATTAAAATATCAGGCTAAACATAAGAGTATAGCAGTATGTAAAGCAGCAAACGAACATTCAAAGCCAATGCAGTTATACAAATCATTGTACCGCGAGCACCAATGGCGCAGGGGACTGTTTCTAGCAAAATTTTGCCGGCATAGAGGTAAATGAAAAGGCACAAAATGCCTGGACGCCCTAGCAGGAACCGCAAAATTTAGTTGACTGATTAGGTCAGGGGAGTCAATCACACCAATGATGAGCTTGTGAATGAATATAACGCCAAGTAATACTCTACGATTCTCTAGAGATGGCAAATTAACTAGAAGAAATCTATTCCTGTATGGTGGAAGATGAGTACTTGATTCCCAGTTGAGACCTCGTAATGCAAAAATTAAAAACCGTCTCTGGACCGACTCAATCCGATCAACATGGATTTGATAGATCGGAGACCAGACACATGAACAGTACTCGAGAATAGGACGTACCAGCGAGGTATAAAGGATCTTTGTGAAATAAGGGTCATCAAACTCTTTAGCCCAACGTTTGATAAAACCTAATACACCAGTTGCTTTGTTTATAGCGGTTGAAATATGTGTGGTAAAACTTAATTTCGGATCAAAAATAACTCCTAAATCAGTAACAATAGATATCCGCTCCAAGGGGTCGCCGTTAAGTGTATAAGATGATAGGACCGGCTTCACACGGTGAAAAGTCATTTGCTTACATTTACAGTAATTCAAAAAAAGTAAATTTGCAGTACACCAGCTTTGAAATGAGTCCAGATCGGCCTGAAGCTGATTAAAACAGAACAAGTTCGAAGGCAGATATGTGTAACAAAGTTTTACATCATCTGCATACATAAAAACTCTAGAATGTAATATAACCTTTGGTAAGTCGTTAATGAACAGGTTAAAGAGTAATGGACCCAAATGGCTACCCTGGGGCACGCCAGAAGTTACATCAAACGACTTTGAAAGATTGTTGTTAAAGAAAACTCGCTGAGTCCTATTTTCAAGATAACTTGAAATCCAACTTAATAAAGGCGCTGGAAAACCCAGAAGATCAAGTTTGGTAACTAAGAGCTCGTGATTAACAGAGTCAAATGCTTTACTAAAGTCGGTGTAAATTACATCTGTTTGTTTGCAAACTAAAAAACCATTCATAACAAAAGACGTAAATTCAAGCAAGTTGGTAGTAGTTGATCTCCGATGAACAAAACCATGTTGACAAGGTGATATTAAAGAGCTACACAAGTATTGAAGCTGATATGTAATTATCTGCTCAAAAGTTTTAGGAATAGCTGAGAGCTTAGCTATACCTCTGTAGTTCTCAATATTAGACCTACTACCTTTTTTATGCAAAGGTATAATAAACGATTGTTTCCAAATAGATGGGAAAGATGCGGATTCCAGAGACAGTTTAAATAATTTAAAGATAGGCTCTGATAAGCTGACAGCACAGTACTTAAGTACACAACTAGGAACACCATCCGGACCCGGCGAAGATATCGGTTTCAATGCAAGAAGTTTATTAAGAACAGTATCTTTATCAAGAAAAGAGGTTTAAAATATTATTAGAACTTTCCAAGCAATATGGGTAAAGATTAGACCGGACACATTGGGATGAATAGGTTGATTTAAAGAATTCAGCAAATAAATCAGCGATTTCGTGATCAGAATTTGCGTTTTTGCACCCATAAATAAAAGTAGATGGGAAACCAGAAATTTTCCTTTTGGAATTAACAAATCTGTAGAAACTTTTCGGATTATTAGTAAATTGGAATTTGCAACATGATAAGTAACCTTTATAACACTGCTGGTTAAGACGATGAAAATTGGAGCGCGCCACTAAATATTTAGATAAATCAATAGCTTTACCAGATCTTTTGAAACGCTTATAGAGTCTAGATTTAATATTATCAAGTCTTAATAGTTGCTTTGAGAACCAAGGTGGTTTACCCGTGGTGGTACTGGAATAACGAAGGGGGACACAGCTTTCAAACAAAGCATCAAGAGAACTATAAAACAAGGAAGTCGCTGTTTCAACGTCTGTACACGCATAAAGACTCGACCAGTCATGGGCAGAGATCAAATTATTGAGCTCACTAAAATTCGTCTTTGAAAAACATCTCGACCGGGGTCGGGAATTGGGCTTAGAAACATCGAGCATCACAGGTTGAACAACATCCATTACTATCTCAAGCGTAGGATGAAGAGGGTCTTCAGGAAGGGATAATGGGGGAGTTCGGGTTAGAGTAATACCCGCAGAGTCATCTGTAAAAACTAAGTCTAAGATTTTCCTTTTGGAATTTAAAACATTATTAATTTGGAGAAGAGATGTATCTAGCAGGCTGTTTAAAAACTCGTGCTGAGTAGTGGGAGTCATGAAATTTGAGTCGATGGTATTGATCCAATTTACTGATGATAAATTGAAATCACCAAGAACTACTAGGCGGTCTTTGTCTCGCAATTGCGAGTACAAACTGCAAATAACAGTGCTATGACATGTATAAACGTGTATATCCGATCGTGGCGGTATATACGAGCAGCAGATAAACAAACTAAAATTGTGCAAGGCAAGCTTTACTGCTATAAATTCAATGTCATTTGTGGTGTCCAATAGCAGCAGCTCAGATGGAAGCGTCGAGTCAACAGCAATAAGGACACCACCTGCTCTAGATTCACGATCACGCCGATAAACTACATATTTACGTGAAAAGAGTTCAGAGTTAAAATTGTCAGCTTTTAACCAGGTTTCAGTAAAAGCTATAACTTGAGAAGTAAAAATAAAACTATTCAGATAAAAGGTACTTAATTTCGATCTTAGGCCACGAACATTTTGGTACGTGATGGTTATTTTTTCACTGTTTCCGCAGGGATTTTTGAGTTTTTTGAAGCTCCTGCGGCGTTAGGTTTTTTTGTAAACAAATGCACAACTGAATGTTCCGGCCAGAATGTATGTTCAAGAACTCTATCAAAATAAGCGTCTGGCACTGATATTTTAAATGATGAAATATCCCTATCATATCTAAAATTAAATTTATAAACGCCTATTTTAATAGGTTGTGAAAGGTCTAGCTTATCTTCTATATACTTAATAATATCATTTTCCATAAGCGAAGAATGAAGACGAGATACAAAAATTGTCCTGCGAGGCGGCACGGCAGTCACCTGCCTCGGTTGCGCATTGTCAACATTTGGCAAACGCACAGCGGCTGAGGTAGAATCACCACCAGTGTAGGTGGAGCTGGAAGCAGCATTGTCATTATTAATGGTTGTTATATCATTAACAGCAGTAATTTGAACTTGAGCCAAGGGTGTAGGTTTAGCATTCGTGTTTACCTTATCAGCGGCTATGTGTTCAGCAGCAGCGTGGGCATGTGCAGTTTTTGCAGTTTTATTGGTAACGTCTTTAGCATTAAGGTTAACAGAAATGTTATTAGCAGTCGAAGGCTTAATATTGGTATTTACAGCATAAGAGGTACTTGAGGTGTCGACGGCATCATTATTAGTCTGTGGGACGACAGTATGTACTTTATCGGCGGCGGTGAAATTGTTTGAATTAGCGGCGCCAGAATTTTCAACAGTAGACAGCCTGGCGTCACTGCAGACAGCGGACGGTGACAAAACAATTGACGAAAACGAAGGTGGGATAGGCACAGAGAGGGGTGTAGGTGTGAGCATAGCCGATGCATTATCAGCTATATGTAGCTGTGAACCTTCTAGAGGAGTGTTTAGAGGGGGACCCGTACACTGCGAATGCGAGCCAGAAGGCACCGGCGAGAAAGTGCATAGATCCATTGCATATGTAACCATAGCATCGTTGTTGTGTTTTGGGGGCAAAGTACACGAACTCACTGCAGCTTTGAGCGCACCGATTTCGGCAGCCAACACACCAATGCTATCACGATTGTTCTTATTGTTTTTATTCTTATTTTTAGCACTGCGCTTATTTGAACTTGCTTTTTCCTTCACTTTGTCTTTGTTGCTGCTTTTTTCATCCTCCATGTTAACAGCTTGGTTACAACAAATTAAGTTTTTTATGCCATCTATTTGGGTAGACAAATCCCTGAATTTTACTTCAAAAGCAGTCATTATGGCTTCTAGCCCCAGTTTTTGAGAGGCTAGGACGGAGTCAAATGCCTTCGAAACTTTAATAGGCGCATTTACACACTCCGCACACATGTAGCGTATATGATAATTTGATTTTATTAGTCTAACGTCATATTCAGTGATGGCGCCCTCACAGCACGCGCGATGGAAGCGCTTTTTACAAAAGCCATTACACGGCACACATGTATTGTCAGTACGACCAAAACCCTTATCACATTTTCCGCAAAAGTCATCCATAATTAAGTTGAGATCAAAAACTCGAGAACAAAATACCAAAACAAAAACGAAAACAAAGCGAGCAAGTAGATTCAATAATGAACGTCTGGTCACCTTTATATAAACTGATGGTCAGATGTCTTCACACACAGGTGGCGCAGTTGACCGCTTGGCAAGTGTCAGGTTAGTTAGTAAGGCGCAAAGTGTATTTACTTGTTCTATGCACTAATTGTTGTTGCATGCAATTAAATTTATAAGTGCATTAGTTATTGTTGTTGCACTGCAATTTAATTTTAGATTCACAACTATCCACTTTTACAAGAAATACGCCAGAGAGCAAAAAAACGTCCATTAACTTTCAATCAATAGAAAGGATATAACCATGTATTTAGCAATTCTCACAATTGTTTGACACTTTAAACCAATTAATTAAATTTTCAAAAGGACGAGCAAAGAAACTTTCGACTTGCTTAGCCAGAGTTGCCATAAGCATACATATGTAAGCTCCTATGTTATTTAAAAATTAGTATAGCTATATGCAAGCCCGGCGAGGGGGAGAGGGGATTCCCCCCTGGCCCGCGGTTTCTGAGGGCCCGCGATTTAGAGGTACTAAGACATTTTTTTTTATTTCAGGAGAGTCTTTAGTTGTTTCATGTGCAATTTTTAAGCCGAATTTCAAAAGCAACGAATATCTGCATTTCGTTTTAATATTATAGTGAACTGTGAAAAATAATTTGAAAACTCCCTATCCTTAAAATTTAAGAATAAATATTTCATTTGGCAGCTGGCTCAAAACGCTGTTTCTACACACAATTTCTATTACTAACTGATGAAAACATGTTTTCAACGTATCACAAATCAGTTGAAAATCGAATTCAAAAGGAGGCTACAAACAAACAAACTGAAACTCAAAAGTGGAAAGAAATTCATATACAATTTTCGACACTATATTTTTGGGTGAAAGAGGCCTAGCTTTCAGAGACGAAAGTATATATCTTGGCGAACGAAACAATGGAAATTTTTTGGGCATCTTAGAACTCATAAGGCATTATGATCCGATACGAAGAGATCATTTGGAGAAAGTTATGATTTCACAGCAGCACAAACGTTTACAAGTTCACTATCTTTCCCCAGATATTCAGAACGAGTTTATAGAAATTTGTGCAAAACACGTGAGGGAAACTATATTACATCAACGCAGGAAAGTCAAGTATTTTGCTATTATCGTTGATGCTACGCCTGGTGCTAGTCACTTTGACTACGTTCATTTTGCGCTCTATTTCAATTCGAAAGCAACAAATTTTACAATTCAAGAACGGTTTTTGGCTTTCGTGGATTGTGACCAACAAAATGGTCAGGAAATCGTTGATTTAATTTGCACAAGGGTGCGATAACGGCGCCAATATGAAAGGAGCTTACATCGGAGCACTACGTCACATTCTCGACAAAAACTCGAATGCTAATTACTCGCCTAGTGAAACCCACAGTCTCAATTTATGTGGTGTTGATGCTGCACAATGTTGTACGGCTGCAATTACTTTCTTCGAAGTTACAAAAATGTTTTACTATTTTCAGCAGCAGTCCACAACGATGGGACATCCTAAAAAAAAATGTGCCGAGCTCTCTTCACAGTCTTTCAGACACTAGGTGGTCGGCTAGAATTGACGGGGCATACGGGGCTGTTACCGGCATTCTCAAGTACATCAAAAAGTTCGAATGTACCTTGCTGTCCTCAATTTGGTAAAATACTGACTACCATTAATGAAAGAAACGTCGTACTCCAAGCTAGAGACGCCACCATAGATGTTAAGGTCCGACATCTAGATGCCTTATTAGCTGATTTGAAGCTGATCAGGAACCAACAAAACTGTTGCTATTCAATTGAACATCTCGCCAAAGTTTCCGGACATTCGAAAGGGAAACCCCAACAGACGATAATGGAAATGAGATGATTACGGATGATCCAGAGTCTGATTTTAAAAACAATACATTCTTGGTGATCGTTGATTCGGTAATCACTGGCATTACTGAACGATTTGCAGCTATGAGAAATTTGAACGAGACGTTTTCGTTTTTGTGGCAATTTGAAGACATGGATGAAACTACGGTTCAGGCGAGCGCAGCAAAATTTGTCGAAAAATACCAGCCTGACGTTTCTCAAAACTTATAATGCGAAATAATTCACTTAAAACTCATTTACGAAACAAATTTTGATAAAGGTCTGTCACCGTTGAAATTGCTAAATGCCATCTATGTTCAAAATATGTATACTGTAACGAATTTAGGGAAATTCCGCTTATTTGCAACCTTCTGCTTACGTTCGTATCGCTAAACTGTTGAATAAAACACTCCAATATTCTGTATTACAAAATGATCTTTATTAGACTACTTCGCAATTAAACTTCACTTCGCAACTGATAGCGTGCTTAAATCAAACTGATTACTGACTACTCAGCTTTCGCTGCTTTTATACTCTGTTGTCTCGTCCACCCATTTCTCCAAAGGTCTAGTAACTTCTCGAAATTCATGCTTGGTTACCATCCATATATGTACATGTATATTTGTAGTTTATAGTCTCTTGCATAGCCATATGCGTGTGTATATGTGAGTACTACTTCGGCTGATGATTACATCTGCCTTGTATGTATTTGGTAAATGATGATTAATGTGTTTATGTAGCTTGCTTTAATGTTTTTTTGTTGTGCATTTATTTAGTGATGTGAAGATTCGCCACAATACAATTTTCCCCAACATTTGTGTTGCTTTACGTATCTTTTGCATTATACCTGTCACTGTAGCTAGTGCAGAACGTTCTTTCAGCGTCCTTGCAAGAACCAAAAACTTTCATAGATCGTGTTTATCTCAAGAGAGAGTTTCAGGACTTGCCACGCTTTGTATTGAATCCGTTTTGGCAAGGCAGTTAAATATTGATAGTATTATAAAAAAATTGCAGCGAATAATGCAAGAAAAGCCACTCTTTGATATCCGAACCTTCTATATTGAATAATTAAAATTTATAATCGTCATTAAATTTATCAGAAATGTACTAAAACTAACTAGAAAAGATTATTTGAAACAATATGTGGCTGTTAAAAGAGAAGTTTATTTCTACGTTATAATAAAGTAGTATAAATAGTAAATATTCTGTGTTTATTTTATTGTCAGCTCTTAGTCCAAAAATCTTTTAGTTAATGTGGAAAAAATTTTTTTGATGTAATCCATCAATAATGATTCATGAATGAGACGTCATTAATTAAAATTAATCAAATGTATTAGTGGATTTTTTATAGGTGGCCCGTAAATTGTTTAGTCCCGGGCCCGTATTTTCTCTCTACGGCCCTGGCTATATGCATAGCTACAGATGTAGGAGTTGTACTTAGCGGCATCATTTTCAAATGCAAAATAATTTTAAACATACATAGGAGTTTTAAAATTACATAAAATAACTGTGGTATCGAATGATTATGCCAATCTTCTTCTTGTAGGAGTGCTTCGCCCTATGCAATACCTCCAATCACTCACAAAGTGTCATCGATATCCTCTAAAGGAAACCCAATGAAATTTGATATTTAAACAGGGTTGGACCAAAGGCACATGTGTGCTATAAGCGTTGGTTCAACATTGCAATGATGAAAGATGATTGGTGTCACGTGGAGACACATTAGATGCAGTGCAAACGTTGCGTATGTCGGGGTTGTTTCTGGACAAGTGAGAGCTTAATGTATTACAGTATTCAGATCGTCTCCCTGGCAACTGAGAGTTCCGAGTATTTGTTATTGAGAGCGGGGTGTGCCGGACATTTATCGGCAGAGGAATTTGCCGACTCTTTGTGGATGATACTGAGGACCTTTTTAAGCTTTCTTGGTGCAACCGGATGAAGACTTATCTTCCTGGGAGTTGTGGCCTGTTCAATAAGATTTTTGTTATGAGGCCTGAGTACTTAACAGAAACTGTATGTTCAGCATTGCGTGTCCCCCCTTTATGGGGAGCATTCCCGCCTCTTTGTGTAGATTATGTCCTGGAGTGTCTGTTCTGAGCGTGGTATTTTGACAGACCTGCAGTTCCTTCCAATGTGTTTTTTTTCGAAGTTGTATTGTTGATGCAGCTACTAACAGTGAAGTCTTTTAGAAAAAAGTTCTCCAAAAGAATTGGGATTAAGATATGCTATTTATCATATTAATATGTCCAAGGTATGTTTTTAAACTTAACACTAAGTGTAGAATGTAGATTCTTAGGACGGTAAGTTGGGGTTTTATTACAGAAAACGACGAATTTTCAAATAATTTTACTATAAATTAGATATTTTAGTAAAGGTCGGTCCTTGGTCCACTCCCCGGAAAGGAAGGAAATCGCTTCATAAATTATTTTCATTAAGAATAGGTCGGCCCCAGGTTCACTTCCCGGAAAAATAAGAAAAACAAGTAAGGAAGGTTAAGTTCGGGTGTAACCGAACATTACATACTCAGTTGAGAGCTATGGTGACAACATAAGCGAAAATAACCATGTAGGAAAATGAACCGAGGGAAACCCTGGAATGTGTATCAAATGAAAGGCATTAAAGAGTATTTTATGAGGGAGTGGGCCAAAGTTCTATAGGTGGACGCTATTTAGGGATATAGCCATAAAGGTGGATCAGGGTTGACTCTAGAATGCGTTTGTACAATATGGGCATCAAACGAATGGTGTTAATGAGTATTTTAAAAGGGAGTGGGCCTTAGTTCTATAGGTGGATGCCGTTTCGAAATATCGCCATAAAGGTGGACCAGGGTGACTCTAGAATGTGTTTGTACGATATGGGTATCAAATTAAAGGTATTAATGAGGGTTTTAAAAGGGAGTGGTGGTTGTTGTATAGGTGGTCGCCTTTTCGAGATATCGCCATAAAGGTTGACCAGGGGTGACTCTAGAACGCGTTTGTATGATATGGGTATCAAATGAAAGGTGTTAATGAGTATTTTAAAAGGGAGTAATCCTTAGTTCCATAGGTGGACGCCGTTTCGAGATATCGCCATAAAGGTGGACCAGGGGTGACCCTAGAATTTGTTTGTACAATATGGGTATCAAAAGATAGGTGTTAATGAGTATTTTAAAAGGGAGTAATCCTTAGTTCCATAGGTGGACGCCGTTTCGAGATATCGCCATAAAGGTGGACCAGGGGTGACCCTAGAATTTGTTTGTACAATATGGGCATCAAACGAATGGTGTTAATGAGTATTTTAAAAGGGAGTGGGCCTTAGTTCTATAGGTGAACGCCGTTTCGAAATATCGCCATAAAGGTGGACCAGGGGTGACTCTAGAATATGTTTGTACGATATGGGTATCAAATTAAAGGTATTAATGAGGGTTTTAAAAGGGAGTGGTGGTTGTTGTATAGGTGGTCGCATTTTCGAGATATCGCCATAAAGGTGGACCAGGGGTGACCCTAGAATTTGTTTGTGCAATATGGGTATCAAAAGATAGGTGTTAATGAGTATTTTAAAAGGGAGTAATCCTTAGTTCCATAGGTGGACGCCGTTTCGAGATATCGCCATAAAGGTGGACCAGGGGTGACCCTAGAATTTGTTTGTACAATATGGGTATCAAAAGATAGGTGTTAATGAGTATTTTAAAAGGGAGTAATCCTTAGTTCCATAGGTGGACGCCGTTTCGAGATATCGCCATAAAGGTGGGCCAGGGGTTACTCTAGAATTCGTTTGTGCAATATGGGTATCAAACGAAAGGAGTTTATGAGTATTTTAAAAGAGAGTGGGCCTTAGTTCTATAGGTGGACGCCTTTTCGAGGTATCGCAATAAAGGTGGACCAGGGGTGACTCTAGACTTTGTTTGTACGATATGGGTATCAAATGAAAGGTGTTAATGAGTCATTTTAAAAGGGAGTGGGCCTTCGTTCTATAGGTGTTCGCCTTTTCGAGATATCGCCATAAAGGTGGACCAGGGGTGACTAGAATGAGTTTGTACGATATGGGTATCAAATTAAAGGTATTAATGAGAGTTTTAAAAGGGAGTTGTGTGAAGCGTTTTCCAGATATCGACCAAAATGTGGACCAGGGTGACCCAGAACATCATCTGTTGGGTACCGCTAATTTATTTATATATGTAATACCTGCCAAGATTTTAAGGGTTTTTTATTTCGCCCTGCAGAACTTTTTCATTTTCTTCTACTTAATATGGTAGGTGTCACAACCATTTTATAAAGTTTTTTCTAAAGTTATATTTCGCGTCAATAAAACAATCCAATTACCTTAGCATGTTTCATCCCTTTTTTCGTATTTGGTATAGAATTATGGCATTTTTTCATTTTTCGTAATTTTCGATATCGAAAAAGTGGGCGTGGTCATAGTCGGAATTCGTTCATTTTTCCTACCAAGATAAAGTGAGTTCAGGTAAGCACGTGAACTAAGTTCATTAAAGATATGTCGATTTTTGCTCAAGTTATCGTGTTAACGGCCATGCGGAAGGACAGACGAACGACTGTGTATAAAAACTGGGCGAGGCATCAACCGATTTCGCCCATTTTCACAGAAAACAGTTAACGTCATAAAATCTATGCCCCTACCTAATTTCAAAAGGATTGGTTAATTTTTGTTCGACTTATGGCGTTAAAAGTATCTTAGACAAATTAAATGAAAAAGAGCGGAGCCACGCCCATTTTGAAATTTTCTTTTAGTTTTGTATTTTGTTGCACCATATCATTACTGGAGTTGAATGTTGACATAATTTAATTATATACTGTAAAGATATTAAATTTTTTGTTAAAATTTTACTTTAATAAAATTTTTTTTGCAAGCTGTAATTTGGCAGTCGTTGAAGATATCATGATGAAATTTGGCAGGAACGTTACTACTATTACTATATATGTGCTAAATAAAAACTAGCAAAATCGGATGAAGAACACGCCCACTTTAAAAAAAAAATTTTTAAAGTCACAATTTAACAAAATATTGAATATCTTTACAGTATATAAGTAAATTATGTCAACATTCAACGCCAGTAATGATATGGTGCAACAAAATACAAAAATAAAACAAAATTTCAAAATGTGCGTGCCTGCCCTGCCCCCTTTTTCATATAATTCGTCTAGAAAACTTTTAATGCCATAGGTCGAACAAAAATACCTTGTGAAATTTGGTAGGAGCCTAGATTCTATAACGATAACTGTTTTCTGTGAAAATGTGCGAAATCGGTTGAAGCCACGCCCAGTTTTTATACACAGTCGACTTCTCTCCTTCCGCTCGGCCGTTACCACGATAACGTGAACAAAAATCAATATATCTTTACTAAACTTAGTTCACGTACTTATCTGAACTCACTTTATCTTGGTATAAAAAATGGCCGAAATCCGACTATAACCACGCCCACTTTTTCGATATCGAAAATTTCGAAAAATTAAAAAAATGCCATAATTCTATATCAAATACGAAAAAAGGGATGAAACATGGTAATTGGATTGGTTTATTGACTCAAAATATAACTTTAGAAAAAACTTTGTAAAATGGGTGTGACACCTACCATATTAAGTAGAAGAAAATAAAAAGTTCTGCAGGGCGAAATCAAAAGCCCTTGGAATCTTGGCAGGAACACTGTTCGTGGTATTACATATATATAAATTAGCGGTACCCGGCAGATGATTTTCTGGGTCACCCTGGTCCACCTTTATGGCGATATCTCGAAAAGGCGTCCACCTATAGAACTATGGCCAACTCCCTTTTAAAATACTCTTTATTAACTTCCATTTGATACCCGTGTTATACAAACACATTCCAGGGTTACCCTAGGTTCATTTTCCTACATGGTGATTTTCCCTTATTTTGTCTCCAAAGCTCTCAGCTGAGTATGTAATGTTCGGTTACACCCGAACTTAGCCTTCCTTACTCGTTTCAATTTGATTTTCTTTGTGCAAAGGCTAATGACATATGCAAATAACAACCAATAAGTCGTAGCTTGCAAACAATGTCAATTATTTTTGTTGCTATGCTGTTTTTCCACTCGTCACTGTACATATACATATACGTTCATGAATATGCATTTATTCATTCATTTCCACTATAATCGCCCGTTTTTTGTTTGCTTTGAATGCGACATGCTATCTACTAACACCGTTGTTGCCTTTATACGGTTGCATAATAAGTATTCCATAAGTTGTCTATAGCTTACTTTTTATGTTCCTTTTTGCTTTGTTCCTTTGCTAATTTCTTCACTTCAGCATTGTGAATAAAGCGATTCGCGCATTAACGCTTGTTCTGTTTATTTATGCAAAAATGAAAGAAAACAAGTAAGGAAGTCTAAGTTCGGGTGAAACCGATCATTACATACCCAGCTGTACACCTGAAATGCTGTTGTTGTTTGTTTTGTGTGCTTAATAGCGTTACAAGGCTGCAAAATAATACATATACATACATATGGTTCTATTTTGAACTAATTTTCGTTTAAAAGAAGCAAAAAGGATACAGAGGCTAACACTAATGACCTTGAGCGGGTAATAGTGCAGTTTTCCTTCAGATATGGGGATTTCCCTAAAGTTTATGTTAAAGTAAAAATATAACAGAACAATAAACATAAACACACAAGTGCCATTGTACTAAAAAGCGTTATTACAAAAAAAGGGCAGGGTTATTAACGAAATGTTCCAACTTTTACTAGAAATAGCTTATTACCTGCATCTACGGACTTTTATAGTCTTTTATATAAAAGAAGGCGATTTAACCGATTTAGTCCTTTTTTACTGAAAATATTTCCTGTTAAAAAGCATACATCTGCACCAAATTTTTCGTCAAGTTATGGTTCCAGGAACGTTGTGAAATGCTTTGTAAGAAAGGGGCAGTGCCACGCCCATTTTTCAAGATTTAAATTTTTTCCCATTTCTTGTTATAATGGCACAAAATACGATTGGTACAAAACTATTTTTCGCTAAGCTTTAACTTATTATTTTTGCCTACGACCCTTTTTAAAGTCATTTATATAAAAGTGGGCGTGGTCCTTAACCAATCTTATCCATTTTTACTAGAAATATTTCCTGCTATCAGGAAAATATATGTACCCAATTTTGTTACGATATTTAAATTTTTCTTCGAGTTATGGCTCCCGAAACATTGAAAATTGCTTAGACAAAAAAAGGCCGTGCCACACCCATTTTCGAAAATTTTAGTGCTTTCCAATTTAATGTTATAATTTAATTTCTAATTCTAATTCTATTTATTATGTTGTTTGGGCCAATTTATAAATATTTGGTTTGCTAAAATGAGCATTTGTGGCCATAAATTAAAACAGGGTATATTTGTTATTCCCTACGCGTTTCGACGTTACCTTACGTCTTCTTCTTTGGGGATCTGTTTAATGTTAAGAATATAAAATTAAATACATTAAATTTTATTTTAGCATATCTAACAATAAACATAAAACTGACACATCACTTAACACTTATTTAACTACTTACATTAATATTCACATTAATAATTATTTATTTCAGGTACTAATATAATTTTTGCACAACATTATTAACATAGGTACATTAAAATGGGTAATGATCATTTTAATGTACCTATGTTAATAATATTGTGCAAAAATTATATTAGTACCTGAAATAAATAATTATTAATGTGAATATTAATGAAGTAGCTAAATAAGTGTTAAGTGATGTGTCAGTTTTATGTTTATTGTTAGATATGCTAAAATAAAGTTTAATGTATTTAATTTTATATTCTTAACATTAAACAGATCCCCAAAGAAGAAGACGTAAGGTAACGTCGAAACGCGTCGGGAATAACAAATATACCCGGTTTTAATTTATGGCCACAAATGCTCATTTTAGTAAAATTCTATTGTTACAAAGCTCATTTTCGCTAAGATATACCTTAATTTTTTCGTCTACGACCCTTTTAAAAATCTTTTATATAAAAGTGGGCGTGGTCTTTAACCGACCTCGTCCATTTTTTTTAGAAATATTTCCTGCTATAGGGAAAATTCGTGTATCCAATTTTATTACGATCCGTTAATTTTTCTGCGACTTATGGCTCCCGAAACAGAAAATTGCTTAGGCATAAAAGGGGCGGTGCCACGCCCATTTTTTTAAATTTGAAGTTTTTCCTATTTATTGTTATAAATCCACTTGGGAAATGAAATACCATTGATATGAAGCTCTTTTTTGCAAATATATAGCTTATTATATTCGTCCACGACCCTTTTAAAAATCTTTTATATAAAAGTGGGCGTGGTCCTTAACCGATTTCGTTAATTTTTCTTCAAAGCATTGCTTACAGTAAAGGCAACCTCTCTGCCGAATTTTGTTACGATAGGTTTAACGATTTTTGATTTATGATTAATAATATTTGTAAAATTGATTTTATCACAAGTGGGCGATGCCACGCCCATTAAAAAAAAATGTTTGCAAATTTTTATTAAGAGTCTCAATATCAGTCCACACGTCAAATTTCAACATTTTAGGTGTATTATTTACTAAATAATCAGGTTTTTTGTGTGTTATATCTATAAAAAGTGGGCGTGGTTATCATCCGATTTCGTTCATTTTCAATACCAATCTATTCTGGGTCCAGACAAGCTCGTGTACCAAATTTGGGGAATATATCTCATTATTTAGTCAAGTTATCGTGTTAACGGACAGACCGCCGGACGGACGGACATGACTCAATAAATTTTTTTTTCGATACTGATGATTTTGATATATGGAAGTCTATATCTATCTCGATTGCTTTATACCTGTACAACCAACCGGTATCCAATCAAAGTTATAATACCCTGTGTTCGAGCGGGGATAAATGAAGCCGGAATTCCTCATGAATTCCGGAAACGGGGAACCTATGGGGAGCCGGTTCTTGAAACTCGCGATAATGAAAAACTTACCAGCTGTGCCTAGCTGTCCAACAATAAGCAGATAAATTAAATATACAAAGATGTAAAGTATATATATATATATGATAGCCTGTCGCACAGGCCTTTATTAAAAATATAAAAGGATGAAATAAAAATGTATTGGCAAACACTCACCTGGTGGATCGCTGATAAAAGAATAAGGGCGAGTCTATAGCTGTTCGTCCCTTTTATGGGCTCTAAGGAACTGATGCCATTTAACGGATCCGTATGATGGAACAAAGTCCAAGAAAGGAAAAAAAACGCATCGAGTACTTGCAGCGAGTCTTCTACCAACGACCCCTCCAGGTGACGTTTGTAGTTGATAATGCAGACTTTAACACCCTGTGTAAAGGTGCAGCTGGGTATAAAAATAACAGTATGAACATAACAAATAACCGATTAAGTTACTTAGTCACCGGATTATAAACCAGCTTTTTTTCGCAATTTACAACAAACTTAAGCCAGCCAGCATGTTTTTATTTTGCAATGGAAGAAAAATTTACAATATTGAATTAGTTTATAATTGAATCGATATTTATGGACATACATATGTATCTGAATGTATTGCTAATCAATTTTTACATTCTCTCTGAATTAATTTTACCACTATTTGTATTTGCAGTGTTCTACTTTTCCCGCCTGTGAACAATTTTCGCCGTTTTCTCATCCATCAAACATGTGAACAATTTCGTCAACAATACGATCTCTTCACTTTTTCAGTGGGGCAAGGTCCATTTCGTCGCACAGTTGTCTGTTTTCGGAATCAATTATTAGATCCGAATAAATTCGCAGATACCGCGGCAGCAGCGAATTTCGAGTCGTAAGTATATTAATATAATATATATATATATATATATATATACATACATACATACATATACAGAACGTACATAATTGCCTTTAATCACTAACCAAAGTCGCCTTATCTGATTTGTTTTTATTCCTTTTTGCTAATATAGACGAAAAAAGTCGCCGGCGAAAACATGGCGAAGTGAACGAAAATCGGAAGGTGCCACCAACGATTTAGCAACAACGACTTTGTCAACTCTAAGACAGCACAGAAGTACACTTAGTAAAATGGGTGTGGAAAAGAACGGAAGTGAACCTCGCGGTAAGTTTGCCATTTTTAAGATTTATTATTATTATTATCTTAAGATTTATACTGTAACGAATTTAGTGAAATTCCTCTTATTTGCAACCTTCTGCTAACATTCGTATCGCTAAACTGTTGAATAAAATAACAGCAGTCAATAAAACAGAATGGCCTTTATTAGACTACTTTCAAAATACTTCACAATAACACTTATACTACGCAACCAATAGCGTGCTTAAATCAAACTGATCGCTCATGCCTCAGCTTGTGCTGCTTTTATACTCTTCGGCTTCCTCGTTCGCATACTTCTAGGCGTTTCTCCTTCTAGAAGTACTAGTTGGCCGAAGATTGCATACTTTTGTGAGTATCTCAGAAATATGCATGTGTATGTGTGAGAAATACCTTGCTGATGATTGCATACTTTTGTGAGTATCTCTCCGCTGCTGTATGTACATATGTGTAGACATAATGATTGATTTGTTTATGTAGATACTAGTGACTGCTTAATATCGGCTTAGAGATGATATTATCCCTTAGTGTTGCTAATATTCGTCACAATACTTACGCATTTATTATATGATTTTGTTAGTGATACCTTCGATTATAGTGTTATCGATTTTGGATATAATATAACAAAACTTATTTTAAATCTTTGAGTATTCATATCGTAATCTGAACACACCTAATCGTCAAAATTTATTCCACTTGCAAAATCGTACGTTTTTTTTAGCTCAGAGTTAATGCTGTATTTGTTGTGGTTGTAGCGATATAGACACTTCCCGCAGATGTTTAATGTTGCCATGTTTCCGAGATGGTCGGGCTAGTACCATAATAGTGCTTGTTACCGGAACGTGCCGGATATATATCCGGCATAGCACGAACATTGATAACCAAACCTTTCCCCAGCGGGTTAGGGGGTTCGAATATACCCGCGGTAGGTATACCTGTCGTAAGAGGCGACTAAAATACCACATTCAAGGGGTTTGTGTAACGCAGCCCTTTCAGGTTGCCAGCGCAATACATAGCTTCTCCAAACCCAATTGTCAACCTCACCTATCCGTGGCGAATCCTGTCCCATTAACAGCCGAGGCTTTGGCGACCCCGAACTCCTCATGGATCTAGGTGGTTGTTGTTGTTGCAGCGATAAGGTTGCTCCCCGATGGCTTTGGGGAGTATTATCGATGTAATGGTCCTTTGCGGAATACAGATCCGGTACGCTCCGGTACCGCAGCACCAATAAGGTGCTAGCCCGACCATCTCGGGAACGATTTATCTGGCCACATTAAACCTTCAGGCCATCCCCTCCCTCCCCACCCCCACGTTCCATGAGAAGCTTGGCGTCGCCAGAGCCTCGTCTGTTAGTGAAACAGGATTCGCCGCGGATAGGTGAGGTTGACAATTGGGTTTGGAGAAGCTATATATTGCGCTGGCAACCTGAAGGGTTGCGCTACACATCCCCTTGAATCTGGTATTTTAGTCGCCTCTTACGACAGGCATACCTACCGCGGGAATATTCTGACCCCCTAACCTGCTGGGGTGGTCATAACAAATCGTTCCCGAGATAGTCGGGCTTGGTACCTGAACGTACCGGATCTGCATCCGGCAAAGGACCATCAACTCGATAACACTCCCCAAGGCCTTCGGGGAGTGTCCTTATCGCTACAACAACAAAAACAACATAACCAAACCTTTTAATCGGCTTTTACGACAGGCATAGCTGCCTGCCTGATTTAAAAAATAACTTAGAAATTTATGAGTTCAACCCCTCATGTCAAGTTAACGCTGAGTTAAAAGGATAACTTGCCGTTCCGCATATTTGCTTAAGATATTTAATTAATGAAATAAGCGAAATCGAAGTCGTTTCAAATTCATGGAAGCAACTTATTCAGAACGGGAAAGTACTAGAGAACTACATTTTTCGGAAAACTTTGATCCCTCTACCCAAAAGCCATTTTGTCGTAGTTGTATTAGCAGTGCTTTACCCCATCCCTCTTACGAAGGAAACTGGCTGTTTCAACAGGGGCGGTGTTAGAGGCGTAGGTTCCACATAACATAGTTGGTGTCATGTGGGGTCACATCGTTGATTCTGGACAAGTAAGAGCTTAACCTGTTACAGTATCCAGAGCGAAGTTGGGCCAAGGTGACTCGTGTTCCCGTTGGTAGTGTGTTTTCTTCTTCTGCAAGGGTAGCATATTGCATATTAATATCGGCGCTCACCGGGCGCGTCCTGGCAAAAGCGTTTACCGATTCTATGAGGATTTGGCTTAGGGCCTGCTTATGATTGTTTGGATCAAACGGCTGTGTTGGCAGGTGCCGGATCTGGTCATAGTGCTTATGGAGATGTTCCCTTACCCCCCGTGGAGGCGGTGTTAGATCAAGCAGTTGTTTGCTAGGATGTTTGTGACAATTTAGCAAAAACTACCTGTTCAGCATTTGTGCTCTTTAATGTTGAGCTCTTTGGCCTCACTATGTAGGTGGTGTTCGGTGGTCATAAGGAGACATCCGGTGGAAGTTCTGATTGCAACATTTTGACAGGCCTGTAGCCTTTTCCAGTATGTGTTTTTAAGACCAGGCGACCAAACTGGAGGCGCGTGCGGCCAGCCAATTGCCAAGAGTCATCCCAACTTTTTTCGACACCGTCCATGACTCCAAGCCTGGATAGGATGCTTACTTAGTCGAAAATATCCGTAGTTGGCAAGAGTAATTTTCCGCAGTATTTTTAAGCTGAATTTGTAGTCGCCTTTACCTTCCCATAGGGACAAAGTATTTCTATATGTTTGTATGTTTAATGATGTGTTCAGTTTTACTTAAGATTTTTTTAAGGATCAGTTGTTCGATTTTAGGTGAAACCTGTTGAAATAAATAAAAACATTACGAAATTGCCTGCCGATGATAACATGGCGGTTTTCGAAATGGTACCATCGCAATATGCCAGCAAATGTTTCCTTCTTTTCAGTTTGTCGCAGTAAACCAAAGATAATAATTGAATAACACGGAATTATTTATTGAATAACAATTATTATTTACCGGTGTTGAACTCATTAATTCATAAAAAAATACGAAGTATTACTTTAATAACAAGAGTCACTTTTAAAGTCATCCCGAAAAAAAATGGATATTTGTGCTAAATGGTGTATTGGTAACTATTTTAAACTCAGTTTTTTACACACATAACGTTATAAATTATTTAATCGTGTGTTAATTTTTGGATATACATAAGTAAAGTTTCATAAGTTATAGATGGTTTATCTATTTACAACACTCTAACTGCAAAATAATTTTTTAGATATCGCGTAATTAGCAAAAGGTAAATTTTTTCTGTTTTTCGAAGTGAGCCGATATTGGTTTTCGAATTTAAACCGTTTATATATTTATTTATTATACTCAGTTGAGCAGAGCTCACAGAGTATATTAAGTTTGATTGGATAACGGTTGGTTGTACATATATAAAGGAATCGAGATAGATATAGACTTCCATATATCAAAATAATCAGGATCGAAAAAAAATTTGATTGAGCCATGTCCGTCCGTCCGTCCGTTAACACGATAACTTGAGTAAATTTTGAGGTATCTTGATGAAATTTGGTATGTAGGTTCCTGAGCACTCATCTCAGATCGCTATTTAAAATGAACGATATCGGACTATAACCACGCCCACTTTTTCGATATCGAAAATTTCGAAAAACCGAAAAAGTGCGATAATTCATTACCAAAGACAGATGAAGCGACGAAACTTGGTAGATGAGTTGAATTTATGACGCAGAATAGAAAATTAGTAAAATCTTGGACAATGGGCGTGGCACCGAACACTTTTAAAAGAAGGTAATTTAAAACTTTTGCAAGCTGTAATTTGTCAGTCGTTGAAGATATCATGATGAAATTTGGCAGGGACGTTACTCCTATTACTATATGTACGCCTAATAAAAATTAGCAAAATCGGAGAAGGACCACGCCCACTTTTAAAAAAAAATTATTTTTAAAGTAAAATTTTAACAAAAAATTGAATATCTTTACAGTATATAAGTAAATTATGTCAACATTCAACTCCAGTAATGATATGGTGCAACAAAATACAAAAATAAAAGAAAATTTCAAAATGGGCGTGGCTCCGCTCTTTTTCATTTAATTTGTCTAGGATACTTTTAACGCCATAAGTCGAACAAAAATTAACCAATCCTTTTGAAATTTGGTAGGGGCATAGATTTTATGATGTTAACTGTTTTCTGTGAAAACGGGCGAAATCGGTTGATGCCACGCCCAGTTTTTATACACAGTCGTTCGTCTGTCCTTCCGCATGGCCGTTAACACGATAACTTGAGCAAAAATCGACATATCTTTAATGAACTTAGTTCACGTATTTACTTGAATTCACTTTATCTTGGTATGAAAAATGAACGAAATCCGACAATGACCACGCCCACTTTTTCGATATCGAAAATTACGAAAAATGAAAAAAATGCCATAATTCTATACCAAATGCGAAAAAAGGGATGAAACATGGTGAGGTAATTGAATTGGTTTATTGACGCGAAATATAACTTTAGAAAAAACTTTATAAAATGGTTGTGACACCTACCATATTAAGTAGAAGAAAATGAAAAAGTTCTGCAGGGCGAAATAAAAACCCTTAAAATCTTGGCAGGTATTACATATATAAATAAATTAGCGGTATCCAACAGATGATGTTCAAGCTCACCCTGGTCCACATTTTGGTCGATATCTGGAAAACGCCTTCACATATACAACTACCACCACTCCCTTTTAAAACTCTTATTAATACCTTTAATTTGATACCCATGTCGTACAAGCACATTCTAGAGTCACCCCTGGTCCACCTTTATGGCAATATCTCGAAACGGCGTCCACCTGTGGAACTAAGCATCACTCCCTTTTAAAATACTCATTAACACCTTTCTTTTGATACCCATGTTGTACACACAAATTCTAGGGTCACCCCTGGTCCACCTTTATGGCGATATCTCGAAACGGCGTCCGCCTATGGAACTAAGGATTACTCCCTTTTAAAATACTCATTAACACCTTTCTTTTGATACCCATGTTGTACAAACAAATTCTAGGGTCACCCCTGGTCCACCTTTATGGCGATATCTCGAAACGGCGTCCACCTATGGAACTAAGCATCACTCCCTTTTAAAATACTCATTAACACCTTTCTTTTGATACCCATGTTGTACAAACAAATTCTAGGGTCACCCCTGGTCCACCTTTATGGCGATATCTCGAAACGGCGTCCGCCTATGGAACTAAGGATTACTCCCTTTTAAAATACTCATTAACATCTTTCGTTTGATACCCATATTGTACAAACGCATTCTAGGGTCACACCTGGTCCACCCTTATGGCAATATCTCGAAACGGCGTCCACCTGTGGAACTAAGCATCACTCCCTTTTAAAATACTCATTAACACCTTTCTTTTGATACCCATATTGTACAAACAAATTCTAGGGTCACCCCTGGTCCACCTTTGTGGCAATATCTCGAAACGGCGTCCACCTATGGAACTAAGGATTACTCCCTTTTAAAATACTCGATTAACATCTTTCGTTTGATACCCATATTGTACAAACGCATTCTAGGGTCACACCTGGTCCACCTTTATGGCAATATCTCGAAACGGCGTCCACCTATGGAACTAAGGATTACTCCCTTTTAAAATACTCATTAACATCTTTCGTTTGATACCCATATTGTACAAAGGCATTCTAGGGTCACACCTGGTCCACCTTTATGGCAATATCTCGAAACGGCGTCCACCTATGGAACTAAGGATTACTCCCTTTTAAAATACTCATTAACATCTTTCGTTTGATACCCATATTGTACAAACGCATTCTAGGGTCACACCTGGTCCACCTTTATGGCAATATCTCGAAACGGCGTCCACCTATGGAACTAAGGATTACTGCCTTTTAAAATACTCATTAACACCTTTCTTTTGATACCCATATTGTAAAAAAAAAATTCTAGCGTCACCCCTGGTCCACCTCTATGGCGATATATCGAAACGGCGTCCACCTATGGAACTAAGGATTACTCCATTTTAAAATACTCATTAACACCTTTCATTTGATACCCATATCGTACAAACGCATTCTAGAGTCACCCCTGGTCCACCTTTATGGCGATATCTCGAAAAGGCGACCACCTATACAACTACCACCACTCCCTTTTAAAACCCTCATTAATACCTTTAATTTGATACCCATATCGTACAAACAAATTCTAGAGTCACACCTGGTCCACCTTTATGGCGATACCTTGAAACGGCGGGAACTAAGCATCACTCCCTTTTAAAATACTCATTAACACCTTTCTTTTGATACCCATGTTGTACAAACAAATTCTAGGGTCACCCCTGGTCCACCTTTATGGCGATATCTCGAAACGGCGTCCGCCTATGGAACTAAGGATTACTCCCTTTTAAAATACTCATTAATATCTTTCGTTTGATACCCATATTGTACAAACGCATTCTAGGGTCACACCTGGTCCACCTTTATGGCGATATCTTGAAACGGCGTCCACCTATGGAACTAAGCATCACTCCCTTTTAAAATACTCATTAACACCTTTCTTTTGATACCCATGTTGTACAAACAAATTCTAGGGTCACCCCTGGTCCACCTTTATGGCGATATCTCGAAACGGCGTCCGCCTATGGAACTAAGGATTACTCCCTTTTAAAATACTCATTAACATCTTTCGTTTGATACCCATATTGTACAAACGCATTCTAGGGTCACCCCTGGTCCACCTTTATGGCGATATCTTGAAACGGCGTCCACCTATGGAACTAAGCATCACTCCCCTTTAAAATACTCATTAACACCTTTCTTTTGATACCCATGTTGTACAAACAAATTCTAGGGTCACCCCTGGTCCACCTTTATGGCGATATCTCGAAACGGCGTCCGCCTATGGAACTAAGGATTACTCCCTTTTAAAATACTCATTAACATCTTTCGTTTGATACCCATATTGTACAAACGCCTTCTAGGGTCACACCTGGTCCACCTTTATGGCAATATCTCGAAACGGCGTCCACCTGTGGAACTAAGCATCACTCCCTTTTAAAATACTCATTAACACCTTTCTTTTGATACCCATATTGTACAAACAAATTCTAGGGTCACCCCTGGTCCACCTTTGTGGCAATATCTCGAAACGGCGTCCACCTATGGAACTAAGGATTACTCCCTTTTAAAATACTCATTAAAATCTTTCGTTTGATACCCATATTGTACAAACGCATTCTAGGGTCACACCTGGTCCACCTTTATGGCAATATCTCGAAACGGCGTCCACCTATGGAACTAAGGATTACTCCCTTTTAAAATACTCATTAACATCTTTCGTTTGATACCCATATTGTACAAACGCATTCTAGGGCCACACCTGGTCCACCTTTATGGCAATATCTCGAAACGGCGTCCACCTATGGAACTAAGGATTACTCCCTTTTAAAATACTCATTAACACCTTTCTTTTGATACCCATACTGTAAAAAAAAAATTCTAGGGTCACCCCTGGTCCACCTCTATGGCGATATCTCGAAACGGTGTCCACCTATGGAACTAAGGATTACTCCATTTTAAAATACTCATTAACATCTTTCGTTTGATACCCATATTGTACAAACGCATTCTAGGGTCACACCTGGTCCACCTTTATGGCAATATCTCGAAACGGCGTCCACCTATGGAACTAAGGATTACTCCCTTTTAAAATACTCATTAACACCTTTCTTTTGATACCCATATTGTACAAACAAATTCTAGGGTCACCCCTGGTCCACCTTTGTGGCAATATCTCGAAACGGCGTCCACCTATGGAACTAAGGATTACTCCCTTTTAAAATACTCATTAAAATCTTTCGTTTGAGACCCATATTGTACAAACGCATTCCAGGGTCACACCTGGTCCACCTTTATGGCAATATCTCGAAACGGCGTCCACCTATGGAACTAAGGATTACTCCCTTTTAAAATACTCATTAACATCTTTCGTTTGATACTCATATCGTACAAACGCATTCTAGAGTCACCCCTGGTCCACCTCTATGGCGATATCTCGAAACGGCGTCCACCTATGGAACTAAGGATTACTCCATTTTAAAATACTCATTAACACCTTTCATTTGATACCCATATCGTACAAACGCATTCTAGAGTCACCCCTGGTCCACCTTTATGGCGATATCTCGAAAAGGCGACCACCTATACAACTACCACCACTCCCTTTTAAAACCCTCATTAATACCTTTAATTTGATACCCATATCGTACAAACGCATTCTAGGGTCACCCCTGGTCCACCTTTATGGCGATATCTTGAAACGGCGTCCACCTATGGAACTAAGGATTACTCCATTTTAAAATACTCATTAACACCTTTCATTTGATACCCATATCGTACAAACGCATTCTAGAGTCACCCCTGGTCCACCTTTATGGCGATATCTCGAAAAGGCGACCACCTATACAACTACCACCACTCCCTTTTAAAACCCTCATTAATACCTTTAATTTGATACCCATATCGTACAAACGCATTCTAGGGTCACCCCTGGTCCACCTCTATGGCGATATCTCGAAACGGCGTCCACCTATGGAACTAAGGATTACTCCATTTTAAAATACTCATTAACACCTTTCATTTGATACCCATATCGTACAAACGCATTCTAGAGTCACCCCTGGTCCACCTTTATGGCGATATCTCGAAAAGGCGACCACCTATACAACTACCACCACTCCCTTTTAAAACCCTCATTAATACCTTTAATTTGATACCCATATCGTACAAACAAATTCTAGGGTCACACTTGGTCCACCTTTATGGCGATATCTTGAAACGGCGTCCACCTGTGGAACTAAGCATCACTCCCTTTTAAAATACTCATTAACACCTTTCTTTTGATACCCATGTTGTACAAACAAATTCTAGGGTCACCCCTGGTCCACCTTTATGGCGATATGTCGAAACGGCGTCCGCCTATGGAACTAAGGATTACTCCCTTTTAAAATACACATTAACATCTTTCGTTTGATACCCATATTGTACAAACGCATTCTAGGGTCACACCTGGTCCACCTTTATGGCGATATCTTGAAACGGCGTCCACCTATGGAACTAAGCATCACTCCCTTTTAAAATACTCATTAACACCTTTCTTTTGATACCCATGTTGTACAAACAAATTCTAGGGTCACCCCTGGTCCACCTTTATGGCGATATCTCGAAACGGCGTCCGCCTATGGAACTAAGGATTACTCCATTTTAAAATACTCATTAACACCTTTCATTTGATACCCATATCGTACAAACGCATTCTAGAGTCACCCCTGGTCCACCTTTATGGCGATATCTCGAAAAGGCGACCACCTATACAACTACCACCACTCCCTTTTAAAACCCTCATTAATACCTTTAATTTGATACCCATATCGTACAAACGCATTCTAGGGTCACCCCTGGTCCACCTTTATGGCGATATCTTGAAACGGCGTCCACCTATGGAACTAAGCATCACTCCCTTTTAAAATACTCATTAACACCTTTCTTTTGATACCCATGTTGTACAAACAAATTCTAGGGTCACCCCTGGTCCACCTTTATGGCGATATCTCGAAACGGCGTCCGCCTATGGAACTATGGATTACTCCCTTTTAAAATACTCATTAACATCTTTCGTTTGATACCCATATTGTACAAACGCATTCTAGGGTCACACCTGGTCCACCTTTATGGCAATATCTCGAAACGGCGTCCACCTGTGGATCTAAGCATCATTACCTTTTAAAATACTCATTAACACCTTTCTTTTGATACCCATATTGTACAAACAAATTCTAGGGTCACCCCTGGTCCACCTTTGTGGCAATATCTCGAAACGGCGTCCACCTATGGAACTAAGGATTACTCCCTTTTAAAATACTCATTAACATCTTTCGTTTGATACCCATATTGTACAAACGCATTCTAGGGTCACACCTGGTCCACCTTTATGGCAATATCTCGAAACGGCGTCCACCTATGGAACTAAGGATTACTCCCTTTTAAAATACTCATTAACACCTTTCTTTTGATACCCATATTGTACAAACAAATTCTAGGGTCACCCCTGGTACACCTTTGTGGCAATATCTCGAAACGGCGTCCACCTATGGAACTAAGGATTACTCCCTTTTAAAATACTCATTAAAATCTTTCGTTTGATACCCATATTGTACAAACGCATTCTAGGGTCACACCTGGTCCACCTTTATGGCAATATCTCGAAACGGCGTCCACCTATGGAACTAAGGATTACTCCCTTTTAAAATACTCATTAACATCTTTCGTTTGATACCCATATTGTACAAACGCATTCTAGGGTCACACCTGGTCCACCTTTATGGCAATATCTCGAAACGGCGTCCACCTATGGAACTAAGGATTACTCCCTTTTAAAATACTCATTAACACCTTTCTTTTGATACCCATATTGTAAAAAAAAAATTCTAGGGTCACCCCTGGTCCACCTCTATGGCGATATCTCGAAACGGTGTCCACCTATGGAACTAAGGATTACTCCATTTTAAAATACTCATTAACACCTTTCATTTGATACCCATATCGTACAAACGCATTCTAGAGTCACCCCTGGTCCACCTTTATGGCGATATCTCGAAAAGGCGACCACCTATACAACTACCACCACTCCCTTTTAAAACCCTCATTAATACCTTTAATTTGATACCCATATCGTACAAACAAATTCTAGGGTCACACCTGGTCCACCTTTATGGCGATATCTTGAAACGGCGTCCACCTGTGGAACTAAGCATCACTCCCTTTTAAAATACTCATTAACACCTTTCATTTGATACCCATATCGTACAAACGCATTCTAGAGTCAACCTTGATCCACCTTTATGGCTATATCCCTAAATGGCGTCCACCTATAGAACTATGGCCCACTCCCTCATAAAATACTCTTTAACACCTTTCATTTGATACCCATATTGTACAAACAAATTCTAGAGTCAACCTTGATCCACCTTTATGGCGATATCCCTAAATGGCGTCCACCTATAGAACTATGGCCCACTCCCTCATATAATACTCTTTAATGCCTTTCATTTGATACACATGTCATACAAACACATTCCAGGGTTTCCCTCGGTTCATTTTCCTACATGGTTATTTTCCCTTATGTTGTCACCATAGCTCTCAACTGAGTATGTAATGCTCGGTTACACCCGAACTTAACCTTCCTTACTTGTTTTTTTTTTATACTCAGTTGAGCAGAGCTCACAGAGTATATTAAGTTTGATTGCATAACGGTTGGTTGTACAGGTATAAAGGAATCGAGATAGATATAGACTTCCATATACCAAAATCATCAGGATCGACAAAAAATTTTATGGAGCCATGTCCGTCCGTCCGTTAGCACGATAACCTGAGTAAATTTTGAGGTATTTTGATGAAATTTGGTATTTAGGTTCCTGAGTACTCATCTCAGATCGCTATTTAAAATGAACGATATCGGACTATAACCACGCCCACTTTTTCGATATCGAAAAACCGAAAAAGTGCAATAATTCATTACCAAAGACAGATAAAGCGATGAAATTTGGTAGGTGAGTTGAACTTATGACGCAGAATTTAAAATTAGTAAAATTTTGGACAAAGGGCGTGGCACCGCCCACTTTTAAAAGAAGGTAATTTAAAACTTTTGCAAGCTGTAATTTGGCAGTCGTTGAAGTATTATGATGCAATTTGGCAGGAACGTTACTCCTATTACTATATATACGCTTAATAAAAATTAGCAAAATCGGAGAAGGACCACGCCCACTTTTAAAAAAATTTTTTTTTAATGTAAAATTTTAACAAAAAATTTAATATCTTTACAGTATATAAGTAAATTATGTCAACATTCAACTCCAGTAATGATATGGTGCAACAAAATACAAAAATAAAAGAAAATTTCAAAATGGGCGTGGCTCCGCCCTTTTTCATTTAATTTGTCTAGGATACTTTTAATGCCATAAGTCGAACAAAAATTTACCAATCCTTGTGAAATTTCGTAGGGGCTTAGGTTCTGGGACGATAACTTATTTCTGTGAAAAAGGGCGAAATCGGTTGAAGCCACGCCCAGTTTTTATACACAGTCGACCGTCTGTCCTTCCGCTCGGCCGTTAACACGATAACTTGAGCAAAAATCGATATATCTTTAATAAACTCAGTTCACGTACTTATCTGAACTCACTTTGTATTGGTATAAAAAATGGCCGAAATCCGACAATGATCACGCCCAATTTTTCGATATCGAAAACTATCAAAAACGAAAAAAATGCCATAATTCTATCCCAAATACGAAAAAAGGGATGAAACATGGTATTTGGATTGGTTTATTGACGCAAAATATAACTTTAGAAAAAAACTTTGTAAAATGGGTGTGACACCTACCATATTAAGTAGAATGAAATGAAAAAGTTCTGCAGGGCGAAATAAAAAACCCTTGAAATCTTGGCAGGAATAATGTTCGTGGTATTATATATATAAATAAATTAGCGGTATCCAACAGATGATATTCTGGGTCACCCTGGTCCACATTTTGGTCGATATCTGGAAAACGCCTTCACATATACAACTACCACCCACTCCCTTTTAAAAGCCTCATTAATACATTTAATTTGATACCGATATCGTACAAACACATTCTAGAGTCACCCCTGGTCCACCTTTATGGCGATATCTCGAAAAGGCGTCCACCTATAGAACTAAGGCCCACTCCCTTTTAAAATGCTCATTAACCCCTTTCATTTGATACCCATATCGTACAAACAAATTCTAGGGTCACCCCTGGTCCACCTTTGGAACTAAGGATCACTCCCTTTTAAAACACTCATTATCACCTTTCATTTGATACCCATATCGTACAAACAAATTCTAGAGTCACCCTTGGTCCACCTTTATGCCGATATCTCGAAAAGGCGACCACCTATACAACTACCACCACTCCCTTTTAAAACCCTCATTAATACCTTTAATTTCATACCCATATCGTACAAACACATTCTAGAGTCACCCCTGGTCCACCTTTATGGCGATATCTCGAAAAGGCGTCCACCTATAGAACTAAGCCCCACGCTCCCTTTTAAAACCCTCATCAATACCTTTAATTTGATACCCATATCGTACAAACACATTCTAGAGTCACCCCTGGTCCACCTTCATGGCGATATCTCGAAAAAGCGTCCACCTATAGAACTAAACCCCCACGCCCTTGGGAAATACTCATTAACACCTTTCGTTTGATACCCATATTGTACAAACGCATTCTAGGGTCACCCCTGGTCCACCTTTATGGCGATATCTCGAAACGGCGTCCACCTATAGAACTATGGCCCACTCCCTCATAAAATACCCTTTAATACCTTTCATTTGATAGACATGTCATACAAACACATTCCAGGGTTACCCTCGGTTCATTTTCCTACATGGTTATTTTCCCTTATGTTGTCACCAAAGCTCTCAACTGAGTACGTAATGTTCGGTTACACCCGAACTTAACCTTCCTTACTTGTTTTAAAGATTATGTTGAGAGGGTTTCGGAAAAAAACATTTTTTTTTGATCCTTCGAAATACAGTCGAAAAGGCTTATTCGTTGTAACTTGGTTATTTGACGTCCGATTTTTAAAATTGATATGTCATTATTTGGGCCTTGAGAAGCTTCACATTTCCGTTTAATGTCCTTTTAAGCTATGAAGTTGTTTTCAAATGATTAGGTCGGCTAACAAGTTCTACATTTCGAAATTTTATTTTTTTTGTTAACGCGTTCAGCAAATTGAAAAAGTAAAAATGTGGTCGTGGTCCGCTCTTTTCCCTTATTTGAAGGGCTGAATTCATTTTTGGAGAAAAAAAAAAAATAAAATTTCGAAATATAGAACTTCGAGCATCGTAAGCCGATATCTATTTTTTGGAGGCTAACTTCGAAAAACGGAGATAGTACTTTGTTTACTTAAGCCTCAATCTCTACAAAAAAGTGGGTTTTGTCCAATACCCAGAAAAAAAGTTGATTTTGTCGCATAGTGTTATTATTACAAATACGAAACAACAGGTTTGACTCACTTATTTACTTTGACTTCCTCTATTCATGATATTTGGCATATCTTTATTAACTTTTCAATGCAAACCATAATAATAAATTTTCCTCCAAAAATATCATGAGTTTCAGGTCTAAGTATAATAAGAATCAGGTAAAATAACAGTTGCAATAAATATTGAAAGTGCTATAACTTTTTTGTTTATTATTTTAGTAATATGGTTTCAAAGCAACATTTTCTTGAATTTTTAAGTACTTTTGATTGGTACGGAAAAAAAGGATACTTTAGGGGGGTACAACTTTTTTAGCTGACCTAATTATGTGAAAACGACTTCATAGCTTAAAAGGACATTAAACGGAAATGTGAAGCTTCTCAAGGCCCAAATAATGACATATCAATTTTAAAAATCGGACGTCAAATAACCAAGTTACATCGAATAAACGTTTTCGGTTGTATTTCGAAGGATAAAAAAAATTTTTTTTTCCCGAAACCCTCTCAACATACTCTTTAAATTTAGGGGCAGACATTAACAACTTTTTTTTGTATGGGGACGAACTCAGTCTAGTGTACACCTCTGCGTTCTTTTCTCGCTTGAATTGTATAATTTTTTTTTCAGCTCAATCGCCACTTTTTGAGGCTGGTAGAGGACTACGATCTGTTGAAAAAGAAATAGTTTATACATTTATATTTGAAATACTACAGAGTTAAAAATGTATTTGGGAGGGTTGAATTTCGAAAGCCAATATATACGGTTTGGTGGCTAACATCGAAAAGGAAGAAAAAACTTATTTGCTAATGGATTGGCTCCATAGAGTTGTGTTATTGAATAACTATATCGTTGCAATTTTGCCAGAAGCGTGAACGTTATTTTGACTTTCTTAAATTTATTTATGTATTTAATTTTATTTGAAGTCGACATTAACACATTCGGATTCAGCATCAAAATGCATGTGTCGCACAACCAAATCCGCCTTTTTAGTGTGGTTGTTCGACATCTAAGATATCTGTGAACACGCTGAATCTGATTCCGCTATCACAACTGTGCATTCGACCCCAAGCTAAACGCTTCACAAGGCAGTCGGTTCTATGTACCGGAGCGACTCGGGATTTTTCCCGACCAAGGACTGTCATTTCAGTGTGACCCCATCTAATTTGTTTCGTCCCACACCCCAAGCTAAAAAAATCGTAAGTTGATTCAGGTTTTTTTTTTTGCGGTTAGGGCCACACAGGACTAAAAACACCAAAATGCATGGAGATACATTCGTCGTATTACCAGACCAGCCAAAATTTTTTTTGTGGCTATGTGATTAATTGTTTTTAATCTGAATAGGAAAACAATTTATACATTTATATTTAAAATACCGTACATCAAAAGTATATATTAGAGACGGTCAATTTATAACTTCGAAAGCCAATATCTATGGTTTGGGGCTAACTTCGAAAAACAGGAAACAACTTATTTGCTCATGAATACATCTCTTACAAAAATTGGATAGGTCTAGCGGAGTTGTGTACAGTGTTATTGACTAATTATATCGTCACTTTTTGGGCAGAAGCATGAATGTTCCTTGTTTTATTTAAACGTTTTTATTTAGCTTGACTTGACAGGCCGGCCGCATGGCCGACTGCACGGCCGTTGTGAACGAATTTTGTAATTGAAATTTAAGTAACTTCCCGATAAGCTACAAGCCTGAAACTTGGAATATAGTTCAGAACCCGATAACAATGCAATAATAAGAAAAAAGCTCCGATAGATGACGCATGGATCGAAATATTGCAAAAAATCGTATTTGTGGTCCGATTTGGTTCATATTTGGAACACATAATACATGAATAGAAAGCGAGCTATGAAAAAAATCGCCGCTAGGTGTCGCGAGGATCGAGATATTAAAAAAAATCGTATTTGTGGTCCGATTTGGCTCATATTTGGAACAAATATTACATATAGTCCGGTAAAAGTGACATCAAAATATTTTGGAGTTTGAGGAGGGACAAGCATACGTGGCGCTAAGTAATGTCTGATCAACGCGCTAGATTAATGAGGAGTGTGAGGAATAGTACCTACCTCATTTTTTTCTAGCTTTTAGTATCATTATTACTTCATGTAAGTATTGTTTTTAATAAAAGCGTTTAACTTAAAAATTTTTGTTTAAATTATTTTATTTCCGTTATATAAAGTGGTTTCAAGTTTGTCGGCAAATTTCAGGAAAAATTTGGGAAATTGTGCAATCGATTTTTTAGCTCTCGTGGAGCTAGAGTCTTGAAACATTTTGCAGAACCCGATGAAAATGCTCTATGAGTGAAGAAAAACTTCACTTGCTAGCACAGGGATCGTGATTTAAAAAAGTTCCAAATTAGGAAATTTCGCGGTCGAGTTTTAGGTAACTTTCCGAAACCCTAGAGAGCTGAAACTTTCTATTAGCCACATTCTAATGCAGTGGTTTCGATACAATTTGTTTCTAGATTGGACTGAGAACGAGATATTTAGAAAATTCATTCAGAGTATGTGGAGTCTTGCGATCGACTTTTTCTCATTGAGCTAAAAACTTTAAACCTTACACTTCGCTCAGGGCGCTGTGGCCATGCAACAAAAATAGGAAAAATTTTACGCTAGGTAGGCACGGGTCGAGATAGTTGATTTAATTTGATTGATTGATTGACTGATTTATTTCAAGGAAATTCGTACGAGATTTTGAATCTTGAGATCGATCGTTTAGCTAGGGACTTGACAATTTAAACGTGTTTCAGACATAAAAGAAAAAGTGCCATTTTTGCGGTTATGTCTAGATGTGAAAAATATATGGATTTATCGAAAACAGTAAACTATATACATACACTTCTGGACAAAATAATAGGTGTACATAGCTTTGGTTCTCTATCATTACAAGATTTTGCAAATGAAAACAAATTTTGTGTGGTAATATTAATAACTTTAGTAACTTATACTAAATATATGAAAATGATTACAATTCATCCATTTACAAGGAAACTGTATATTAATAAAAAAAATTCGTTGGCCAAAATAATAGGTGTATGGAACTTTTCTTAGAAATCAAAGAACACCATTGAATTATAATTCCTTACTCCACTGTTTTCTTAATCACCGGTATCTCCTCCACGTTTAGTATAACTTTGCCTATTCTATTGGGCATGGCTTAAAATAATTTTTGGCATGTTTCCAATGGAGTGCTATCCTATTCCAATCCTTCGTCTTCTGCCAAAATAACTCGCTTGTTGTGAAATGAAAAGGACGCCAATCTTCTACTAAAGTCACTTCAGAAGTTCTCAATCGGGTTGAGGTCAGGGTATTGACGTGGCCATTGCATACATGCGACGTTTCCATTCCTGAACCACTCAGATACCAACCGAAAAAATGTTTGGTATCGTTATCTTGGTGATAACTAAATCTGAGTGGGGTGTTTTCCTCCGCATATGGCAGCTTAACAATGACATTTTTCATATAGTTAGCTGGGTTTAACATAAGCGTATGCATTCCAATAACATCGCCACAATCAACCAAGATGTTGCGTTTGTAAATACGAAGGAACTTCAGATTTGGCAATTGAGAAGTTTATTTCGCCTTGCCTATTCACATACAAAATTTCGCGAATCACTGTTATATACATTCTCCCTATACAACCAACAAAATTACTTGCGAAAAATGTTAGAAAATTACCAACGAGTGGGAAAAATAATTTCACTTGCAAAGTGTGCCAACACCCTTACCCAAAGCAAATGTCAAATTGTTCTTCTTGTGCTTTTCTTGCAACAAAATTTGGGAGTTGGCTACTTTTCCTTATCAGATGGCGCCAATATTCTCCACAAAAATACATGCAAACTACTCATAATGCAGAAGATTGAGTAAAACGCATCTATAGAAAAGCTACCGGACTGTATTGTAACGAATTTACTGCAATTCCCCTTATTTGCAATCCTCTGCTAACGTTCGAATCACTAAACTGTTGAATAAATAACTCCAATATTGAATAATGCAAAAATGGCCTTTTCTAAAGTACAATAACACTTATAACTCGCAACTAATAGCTTGCTTAATTAAACCAAACTGACTGATAGCTTAAATGAAACTGATTTCTCGCCTCTACTGTTGTCGCCTTTTTACACTGTCTGATTTCCTCGTTGCATATTTCTAGGCTTTTCTAATTCCAGAACTTACTAGTTAGTTATAAATTTCTCAGCTACAACTACAGATGTATAATTTTTATAGCTTCTCTCATACCCCATGCGCTTGTATGTGTGAGCGACACTTCTACAATTATAATTGCATACCTTTAGGAGCATTTCAGATAAGATATCTGCATGTGTTTGTGCATCTCTTCTCCGCTGCGTGTACGTACATATGTGTAGACATAATGATTTATTCGTTTATGTAGATACTTGATTGATTTATGGATGTGCATACAGTCACTGCTTAGCATCGGCTTAGAGATGGCAGTACCCGTTAGTGTTGCTAATATTCGTAACACTGCCCTCCACCTAAGTCTGATCGTCCCGATCAGAAAAATCTCTCGATCTAAACGCCGTTAGCATCTCCAAATGTACCACTCTTCTATTTCGTGGTTTCTCAATGGTTTGAATGCGGTACATGGTATCACTGATCTTCTTCACAACTTTGTACGCGCCTTCCCAACTGCACCGAAATTTGGATAGAACACCTTTCCGCCGGTGAGGGATCGTTCCCTCGCACTCTGTTCTTTGGCCCATGAAGAATTACTTCGCAGAGCTTGATCTTGACGGATTGACTTTGCATCATCAGTATCGTCTTGACGTTTCACAACAGTAGTGCGCGCTGGCTTGAAACTACCCTCGCATTCTTTCTGGGAAATTCGTTGCTTCGTTTTTGTTCGTCCATTAGGTTTTGTCAATGCCAGTGCTTTTCTCGCAGGTACCTTTGGTTTTGATTTATTTGGCCCATTCGATCCATCAACCTTTGCCTTTGACTTTCGTGGCCTTTGTCGAGTCTTCTCCACCAGTACTCGATTACTACTGAACCCTTTTTCCAAACTGAAGTTAAGTGGCACATCCTGGTTCTCATAACGCATCACTCTTCTCTGCATATCGATCTTGATGTCATGGTCAACCAAGAAGTCCACTCCCAATATGACTTCATCAACGATCTCCACCACAACGAATTTTTGCAGAACCATGACCTCTCCAATTAATACCTCACATACCACTTCTCCTTGGACTTGGTTATACTCGCCAGTGACCGTACGCAACCTTGCTCCAGGTAACGGTTTTACTCTCCTGTTGACCAAGTCAGATCGGATTAAGGAATGAGATGCGCCCGTATTACAGTCACTACACGCTCCTTGCCATCCAGCTTTCCTTCGACGGCAAGACTGCTCGATTTTCTTCCAATTTGCGACACAGATATCACAGGACAGTCAATAGCTGGGGCAAGTTTTCGTTTCTTACATCTGACACGCTCTTGTTCATCTCCTCCAGCTTTGCGTTTACGGCCACCCACATTGTTGGAACTACTAGGATCAAGATCGCAATGACGTACAATCTGACCGGGCTTCCCGCATTTGAAGCATTTGATAACTCTTCCACTCCGATTTTGCGATCCTTTCAGCACCTCCAATATTGCGTCTACCCACTCTGGCCTTTCTACTTCCACACGGCGTGCTTTGAAAACTGGCTTACACAGAAGCGACGCTGTTTCCTGAATCAGAGCTTGTGACACCGTTTCTGCGAATGTTGGCTTTGGGTTTGCGTATGTGGCTCGCTTCGTTTTGACGTCCCATATGCCATTTATAAAGCTCTGAATTTTTACCCTTTCGGTGTATTCCACTGGTGCGTCCGCATTTGCAAGATGAGCCAATCTTTCAATATCTGAAGCAAACTCCTGCAATGTCTCATTTGCTTTTTGGTAGCGGTTTTGCAACTCAATTTGGAATATCTGTTTTCTATGCTCGCTTCCATAACGTCGTTCTACAGCAACCATCAATGCTTCATAGTTGTTCCGCTCTCCTTCGGAATTCGTCTGTAGGATTTCGGCTGCTGGCCCCTTCAATGCCACGAACGATGCAGCAACTTTATCTTCTGCATTCCAGTTGTTCACTGCTGCGGTCTTCTCAAACTGTAGCTTGAAGACCTGGAAAGGAACAGAACCGTCAAGGGATGGTGTTTTTACCTTTGGATTGCTTGCTGAAACAGCTGGACGATTTAATTGCAACTGCTCCATACGACCCTTCAAATCATCGACTTCTGCCTGAAATTGAGCGATTTTTGCATCCTGCGCTTCCAGTTTTGATGATACACTTGCTTCCTGTTCTGACAGTTGCGAAGATATGCGTGTCTCTTGTTCTTTCAGTTGTGTTTCCATCTTTGATGTTATACGTGTCTCCTGTGATTCCAGTTGGGATGCTATACTTGTCTTTTGTTCTTCCAGTTGAGATGCCGGTTGAGATGTTATATCTGTCTTTTGCGATTCCAGTTGAGATGCCATATATGTCTTCTGTTCTGCCAGTTGAGATGACACTGTCGTTGTTTGAGCAGATATTGCAGCTAAATCATGTTCAAGTCCGTGCTCGTAACTGTCTGCGGTGTTTCTTCCATTTTTGTTGTTTCCTCGCCATCAAGATGAAAGTCATACTCTTCCACGTCAATTCCTTCTAATTCCATTGCCTGTCGTAGTCGTTCCTGAAGTTCTAGTTTAATACCGGTTGTATTCAATCTACGGCTCTCCAACTCCTTCTTCAGTTGCTGGATCTTCAATTCACTTAACTTTGGCATGTCCAAGTTGTATTCGAAGTCTTCGGAATTTATTCAACAATTCCTCTTCTGACACCAATTGTAACGAATTTACTGCAATTCCCCTTAATTGCAATCCTCTGCTAACGTTCGAATCACTAAACTGTTGAATAAATCACTCCAATATTGAATAATGAAAAAATGACTTATTAAAGTACAATAACACTTATAACTCGCAACTAATAGCTTGCTTAATTAAACCAAACTGACTGATAGCTTAAATGAAACTGATTTCTCCCTCTACTGTTGTCGCCTTTTTATACTGTCTGATTTCCTCGTTCAATATTTCTAGGCTTTTCTAATTCCAGAACTTACTAGTTAGTTATAAATTTCTCAGCTACAACTACAGATGTATAATTTTTATAGCTTCTCTCATACCCCATGCGCTTGTATGTGTGGGCGACACTTCCACAATTATAATTTCATACCTTTAGGAGCATTTCAGATAAGATATCTGCATGTGTTTGTGCATCTCTTCTCCGCTGCTTGTACGTACATATGTGTAGACATAATGATTTATTCGTTTATCTAGATACATTGTTGATTTATGGATGTGCATACAGTCACTGCTTAGCATCGGCTTAGAGATGGCAGTACCCGTTAGTGTTGCTAATATTAGTAACAGTATGTAATATTTGTTACAAATATGAGCCAAATCGGACATCATACGTCGCTTTCTATTCATGTATGTATTGTGTGTTCCAAATATGAGCCAAATCGGGCCACAAATACGATTTTTATGAATATCTCGATCCCTGCACCACTTAGCGGCGATTTTTTCCATAGGTCGATTTCTATTATTGTATGTACTATGTGTTCCAAATATGAAAAAAATCGGACCATAACTACGATTTTTTGAAATATTTCGATCCATGCGCCACCTATCGGAGTTTTTTTCTTATTGCATTGTCATTGGGTTCTGAACTATATTCGAAGTTTCAAGCTTGTAGCTTATCGGGAAGTTACTTAAATTTGAATTACAAAATTCGTTCACAACGGCCGTGCGGCCGGCCGGCCTGTCAAGTCAAGCTAAATAAAACCGTTTAAAAACAAATCACCCTAACGACACACACGCAAATCTTACGAAAACATTTACCAAAATTTACATACATATGTAAATACAAAAGTGCCATGCGCTTTGATGAACTCTATAGCTGTAGCGTATTTAGTTTGCGCTGCATAGTTAAATTCAAGGTCGCCATGTTTAGTTTTGTGGGTTTTATTTTTTTGTTCGTTTATACCTTCACTTCTCATTTGACTTATGTACATTCATACACATACATATTTTAACTCCCTTTTTACACACTTACTCTGAGTTGCGTCCAAAATTTTGTACGTGATGTTGTTGCATTTTAGGTCAAGGTCGCGCAACAGTTAGTCAAGCCAATTTCCGTCACTCCCTCCCATCAGAAATGCTTTGGAGTTGAATCAAAATTTAAATTTCATTATTTTGTTTACTAAATTGCTTTATTAATAAAAATATCAGTCTAGTCTAGACAAAAGCAAGCTCAATTCTCCAAATCAGCTAATATTGTCAGTAGCGTTAGGCATTTTGTTGTCCATGTTTTCTCACATTTTTCCATAACAAATTTATGAAATGTACTATGTTTAGATGAGGATACTTCATGAAGTCTCGTTAATAAATATGAAGATTGCTGCAAAAACATATCAACAATCGCACGCAGTGCTCATTGCGTTCGCAAGGCCGTCACAGAAGTAAAAGTGAATCAAAAAATTTTCTGTGTAAATTTAGATCAACAACTTTAATTTGTATTCAAAAAGTATTTCTTTATTATTACATTTTTGCAAATGTATGTATTGTAACGATTTTTGGGAAATTCCGCTTATTCCAAACCTTCTGCTGACGTTCAAATCGCTAAACTGTTGAATAAATAACTCCAAGATTCAATAATGCAAAATGGTCATTATTAGACTACTTTGAGGTGCTTCACAATAACACTTAAACTTCACAACCAATAGCGTGCTTAAATCAAAAATGATTAGTCATGCCTCAGCTTGAGCTGCTTTTATACTCTCGGTTTCCTCGTTCACCCATTTCTCCTTAGGTCTAGTAATTTCGCGAACTTGATGCTTGGTTACCAGCCATATTTGTAGTTTGTAGCCATATGCATGTGTATATGTGAGTACTACTTCGGGTGATGATTACATGTGTTTGTGAGTATCTCTCCGTTGCTTTGTATGTATGTATGTATGTGTAAATGATGATTGATTTGTTTACGTACATACGAGTGGCTGCTTAGTATCAACTTAATGATGCTAATATTCGTCACAGTATTTATTTGCATAGACTCATTCACATGCTTTTATATGCTAAGGTGCACCTAGTTTTGCTAGTTTGTCCTACAAAGCAAGCTATCTGGTAGTGGCAGAACATATTTTGTTTTTTGTTTTTATAAAACCACTGCATTTGCTTTTTTTATCGGCATGCCAAGTTATTGATTTTGCAACAGTGAATGAGCTAAACACCGATTTCAGTTTCGAAAACGCCTTATTTCAGCAAACGTTTAAAGATGAAATGTATTAGAATTTGTATTCAAAAATGTCCTGTCGCAGAATAAAATCTTTACATTTGCAACTGACATAGAGATACCACGCTATTAACAGATCAAAACAATTCACAATTGGGGTTTTCACAACAGCTCGTTATAAACTTAGCTGCTTAAAAATTATGTATCTCAAATCTGGTTCTTTTTTGCGTAAACTGTGTAAAAAAGCTGACAACTAGTGGTGACTTCCCGTGAATCGATTTTATTGCCGTTTTTGTCTGATATTGAATTATGGAAAGGCACTCCAGGGCCCCTGAATATTAGAACAAAAAAATAAAATAAAATAAAGGATACAATTTTTTTCGATAAAAACTTTGAGAAATGGAAAAATGCCTTAATTCATTAACAAATACCGATTAAACAGTTGCTAGTGAATTGATTCTATGAATAAAATAATGAAATGCCGAGCGCGTTTTACCTCCGAGTAGATTTAGGCCGTATTCCTTTTTAAATTGTCCTGTGTTTCGTGCCGACTCCACACGGCAGCTGCAGGGTAGATGAATTTTCACTTAGAAGCCTTTCATGGAAGAAATACACTTGGAATGTTAACCAATCACCGCCGAAGTGCGATCCCGTTACTAAAAACTTCTTTCTAATTGAAATTTTTTTTATACATTTTTGATGTTGCTTCGCCCGGGATCTTGAACCTAGAGCCTCCGAGGTGTAGGTGGAACACGCTATCACCACTATTAACTGGGCTATGCTCACGCACATTTTTTAATAAATCGTTTTTTCTGAAAGTTGTAAGAAAGTTTTCAGTTTTTTTTGGGTTTAGTCTTCCGTAGAAATAGCCAAAATCGTTAGAGAGCCAGAGTTAGTCCGTATTTTTGTAGTTGTTCAGGTCTTGTTTTGTGTCTATACCAAGCGGAATAGATGCGCGGTGGAAGAAAATCTTAAAACACTACGTATTTACTTAATATTGTAAATAATTTATTATTTGCAATCTTCTGCTTATGTTCGTATCGCTAAACTGTTGAATAAAACACTCCAATTTCCGTATTACAAAATGGTCTTTATTAAACTACTTTAAGAGTACTTCGCAATTAAACTTCACTTCGCAACTGATAGCGTGCTTAAATCAAACTGATTCCAGATTACTCAACTTTCGCTGCTTTTATAATCTGTGCCCAAATGTCTAGACGTGTCTTCTGCAAAAATTTTCTACTTGGTTACCAGCTATACGCTACCAGCTATAAACTACAGATACACGTTTATAGCCTCTCGCCTAGCCATATGCGCGTGTATATGTGAGTACTACTTCCACCGATGACTACATCTGTATGTGAGTTATCTCTTGGTTGCCTTGTATGTATATATGTGGGTAAATGATGAATAATGTCTTTTTTATGTAGCTTGCTTAATGTTTCTGTTGTTGTTGTTGTAGCAGTGCTTCGCCCCATCCAATAGGTCTGACCAATCACAAATTGTCATCAATGTCCTCTAACGGGAGCCCGAGGAAACTTGCTGTTTCAACAGGGGTGGACCCAGATCGAAGTTGGGCTAGAGTGACTCGCGTTTCCCTAGGGAGTGTGCGTTCCTCTTCCGCAAGTGTAGGGTATCGCTCTTTGAGTACTGGATTCACCGGGCAATTCCTGACATAAAGGTCCGACGCCTGTTTATGGAGTTCACCGAGGACCTGCTTATGTTTTTTGGCTTTATACGTCTGTGTTCTCAGGTGTAATGTTTCTGTTGTTGTGCCTTTATTAAATAACCTTAGGGATGTTAGACAATAAGTGATGCTAATATTCGTCACAATATTTAAGAATTCATGAGCTTAATACTGGCTTATAATAATTGAATATTCAATTATTATGTTTGTTTAAGAGAAACTGAAAAGAAAGAAGCATTTACTGGCATTTTGCGATGGTACAATTTCGAAATACCATTTAAATATTAAGTATAAATTGAACGCACCATTAAACAAACACACTACATATTTACACCGAAGGGAAATTAGAGACCGTTGATCAAGACAAAACATCTCGTGCGAATAATAGTCCTGAATTTAATCGAAAACGAGTGTTCGAACATTATTTTGAGTTGAATAGGGAAGCGGGTCGGCTTTTCAGAAAAAAACAAATAAACATAGAACATCGATAGTGGGAAGAGCTTGAGCTACTGCACCTGATTTGACAAAGGTGTTAAGTGCGTGGCGAATTCCATAGAGCGCCTTGACTACGGAGAGAACAATTCTCTACCCTCCTAAATTGGATTTAGGTAATTATTGGGCGAAATACTGAACACCGCCGTGTACCGACTGACTGGACCATATCATTGCAGCTTCAGACCTGAAATTTTCAACGAAAGTTTTTCATTATGCTCCAAATCTTAGTAAAATCCTTGAATAAACAAACGATACGTGTCACCTCTTCGTTGTTTTTAAAGCTGTCTTATACGGCTGTGCAAATGATGTTTGGCAATACCGCCAGTATGGGCAGAATCGGTAGGACCTCTCCGAGCAATTAGAAACTAGGCGAGATTGTGTATAGGTGCTTAATAGGGATTTGTGAACTTTTACTAGCTGACGATGTCTACCACAGACGACGATTTAATGATAAGCAAATCCACCCACAGACGCTGCACGTTTAGTGAATGAAAGGAGATGGTCCCGCTACAATGTATCCTAAGCGGCATCCACTTATGGAATTAGAGGAGAAGGGAGCTCGCAAGAAAGAAAAAGACCTTTGAGCTCTAGCGTTCGTGGCTGGATATGTGCAAAGTACAAAAAGTAGAAAAGCTCCTTAATCACAGTGTTTGGCTCCACCCAAACTCATTATTTCTTACTTGATATTACTTATATATTGTAACGAATTTACTGAAACTCCGCTTATTTTACACCTACTAACGTTCGTATCGCTAACCTGTTGAATAAATAACTCCAATGCAAAATGGCCTTTATTAAAGTACTTCACAAAACACTGATACTTCACAACCAATAGCTTGCTTAAATCAAACTGATTACGGACTACTCAGCTTCTGCAGCTTTTATAGTCCCTGCCGTGTCGTTTGCATACTTCTAGGCATTTCTTCTTCTAGAATTTACTACTTGTTTACCAGCTATAAACTACAGATGCACGTTTATAGGTTCTCATATGCGCGTGTATATGTGAGTGATACTTCAACCGATGATTTCCAACTTTTGGGAGTATCTCAGATATATGCATGTGTTTGTGCGTTTCTCTCCGCTGCTTGTACGTACATATGTGTAGACATAATGATTGATTTGTTTATGTAGATACAAGTGGCTGCTTATTATCGGCTTAGAGATGATAGTATACCTTAGTGTTGCTAATATTCGTCACAATACGTACCTTTAATTATGAACTCATATTTTGGGTTTCTAATTAACGTTTTAACGAATTAAGTAAGTAAGTAAGTAATTAACGTTTTGCAAAATCCATTATAATGCAATCTCCAACTTTTCTCCAACCACTTATTATAAATATGATAATATAAAATAGTATTTTTTATTTGCATATATTTTTCTTTTGTTTTCAGTAACCAAAACGAACTCAATGGATCTCTATCGACCACCACCTTTAAGAAATCATAATTACAACAATAGCAACGATACGGTTGATACAGTTACAGCATCATTTGCCAAAACTGGGTCAGTGAATGCAACTGCCGCTGCTGTACCAAGTGCAGATAAATCATGTACATCAACAACAAAAGCCACAAAAACAAAAATGCCAGCAACAATTAGAAAAACAACCCTGTTATCTCCTACCTCAATATCATGTAATAATTCCCCAACACATGCAAATGAGAATAACAGTTTTGATAATAATGGAGTGACCTCGAGGTACGTAAATTACGGTAAGTGCACGTCGTTGACGACAGCACCGACTACGACAACAACAACAAATGCTTTATCAATTAATTCAGAGTCGCTAGCTAATGGCGCTATGCCAACAACGCCAGTGATGACGAGCGCAAACAGCAGCAGCAGCGGCGTCCAGCAGAGGTAAATGAACGTAGCAAAAAAAGAAATATGCAAATAATAAATATGGGTAATTTCATGCTAATTAAACTTTTGGTTGGAATTCCCTCTTAAATTTTGACCAGAACTTAGTTATCTTTTGTCTAGACAAAGTTCTGCAAAAAAAAAGTATTTTATTAATTTTTCAAAAATAACGGCAAAAATTCCCGATTCGTTTAAAAAAATATATTTATGTAAAAATTGAAATACCTACCTACATGAAGGGTATTCATTTCAACGTATTTTATACGAAAAGATTAAACTCAATCATCTATATATTAATACGCTAACAAAATTTCCATACAATCAATTGACAGGTTGTTTCGCATAGTTAGCATACGTAAAATCATATGTATATGTTATATGAATCGATTCGTATGGTTCAGCCGCAGTGCATATGCCTATTTTTGTAAACAAATGTTACTCTATTTGTTTATAATTAATAGAAACAGTTTTTTGTAAATTCGAAAAATCTATGCAAATATCGAAATTGCCATCTGTAGGACCCATTATGTTAGTGCTCTAAGACACAAACCTACATATTAATCACCTAACCCCGCTGAATTCGAAATTCCAAAAGCTGCATTGTCGTGTTGCTCAAATGTATGTAATATTCGTACGCGCCAAACGGTGAGAGAACTACTGCCTCACTCATTTTCAATTCGAATAAAATATTGTTTGCCCATTGTTGCCACTTACCTATGTATATTGGTCTGTACCAAAATCCTTAAAACGTTGTTCCAAAATAATTGTTAGCGTACAACAAAACTTTAAAGAGAAGTAATAATTTAACCGGCCCATTTTTTCGGACAAATTTTACTTACACGTAAATGCATAGGTCTTTATTTAACAGATTCTTTGTTTTTTATTTTAGTTGCTTTCAAAAAAAACATGAAATCACAAATAATGAGTTAACTTTTGTTCAAACTCACTAAATTTATTTATTTATTACAATTAATTGCAAATTTGCCCCAAAATGTTTTTTGCATTTCCAGATTTTATTCTCGTTTTAGATATAGCACGTCTTATACTGAATAAAAAATAAATAAATTTGCTACAAAGATATAACATTAAAATTTTTATATTGTCTTTTATGCTAATTTATTTTGATATTTCTTATTTTATGTTATTATATTATCTTTTATTTCAACTTAGTTTATTATTATTTAAATGCAACTTGATTGCATCGCAAAATTTCTCGTTGCATATTAAACGAAAAAAACGACCCAAAAACGTTTTCGATTTTAGGTCGAAATATTACATAGGCCGTATATTACTCGGTAGCTCGCCAACGGGGACCTTCCGGGTGGTGTGGAAAAACCTATTTTTCAATTCAATTTCAAGTAATTTCACCATAATTCTATGTCAATTTCATTTGCTTTTACATATTTTTGTTTAAGGAGCACCATTCCAAAACGTTATACAGTGGAGTCTAGATAAAGTGAACTACTTTCTGCAAGGCCTGTTCACAGTATCCAGGTTTTTCACTATATTAAGTTTGACATTTTTTTTTCAACTTGCTTTATTAGCTTTAAAGTCATGTTTGCTTATGTAAAGAAAACAGATTATTTGTATAAAATAATATTTTGAAAAATACATACATATTATTGGAAGAATTTACGAATAGATGTTTGCTTTTTGTGTTCGGAAATTGACTTTTGAACCGCTTTTTCGCGTAGAATTTTCAGTACTAGCATGCCAGCATAGTAGTGGTATTAGCTTCAGCCCATGCGATAGATATATCGAAGCTTTTAATGACTTCAGTAGCTTTTATTGAATTTCCGATCTGTCCTTCGCCTTGGCTGTCATCACCAGATTCTTCAGTATCCATAAGAGTCTTCCGCTTAGATGCTCCGACTGCCTGGTGGGATATAATACTACAAGCATTTTTTTTTATTCCCGAAACTGTTGATTTGACCACACCATTAATCTTTGATAAGGATGAAACACTAGCACCTTTCTCGATTTTTTGAGCAATTTCAAGTTTTTGATTTAATGAAGGAATTTCCTCACAGGCATGATAACACTTAATTTATTATCACATAAACACTTTTAAAAACACATAAAACAGTGCACATTCACTCAGAAGCGTTTTTCACCCAACAAGAGACAAATAAAAACTGGTACCAAATACCTACATAGCAGCAGCTTTTCAGTAAAAAACATAAAATGAGCAATTTTGGGGAATACCCGACTTTATTTCTGTTTAAGTTTTGTTGTTTTTTCTTTAACAGTTTATGCTTGGTAATTTCTGTTTAAGTTTTGTTGTTTTTTCTTTAACAGTTTATGCTTGTTGTTGCATTTAGAACTCGATAGTTCACTCTTTAGAGTACTCAATGTAAATTTTTAAGCGTTCACTATATCGAGGTGTTCATTATACCGGGGGTTCACTATACCCAGACTCCACTGTAATTACATTTGAAAAGTTTGTAGAAAAGTACAACGTCCTAGATCAAATTAAAAATTTTAATGAAAAAGTTAAGTAAGTTAGACCAGTTTGCTATATTTCTAACACTTGATGCATAGACTGATACAAGTTGGTCGAATTTCGACCACAGGCGATACTAGTTTACACTGATAGATGAACGCCCGCATTGTAAAGGTCTACAAGTAAGATATGTAGTAGCACGCACATTAGACTGGGTCGACTTATTAACCTATATCGCACCATCGATTTTTCGATGGGATTTGGGCTCAGGAAAAAAGTTCCACTACGCATACCCAAAAAAATAATTTTTGAGCCTGCAAAATTTCAATGATTTTTTCGATTTTCTATGCATTTTTTCATTTTGAAGACTCCAAATCATTTTTTATGTATTTTTTTTCGTGTTAATTTGGCAAATGCAAAATTGGTAAATGCAGTTTTTTGAAAAAAAAAAAAAAATTTCTTTTATGGAGATTTGAAGAACTTTGGTCGAAAATTCGATTTTTTTTGCAGGCTCACAAATTATTTTTTTGGGTATGCGTAGTGGAACTTTTTTTCCTGAGCCCAAATCCTATCGAAAAATCGATGGCACGATATAGGTTAACTTTCTTTTCATTTCTCTTTCCACATTTTTGGACGGGTTATCGCAGTCGACCTCGGTTTCAAACTGTTTTTCGCGGAGAAGTTTTGAACGGGTAGAAAAACTTAGCACCCGTGTTTGTATTCTTATGCTGCAATAACTACGCCTCCTCAGATACCCCATTTCAAGACTTTTGTATAATTTTCTGTAGGACCCATATAGGTGCACTACATTTTCATACTAAATTCGTCCAAAAAAATTTACCATTACAGCAGCCCATATCTGATATTCCGCTCCTTTTTTTGTTTCCCTGCGTCGCTTTCCACGACAGCAACCCCGGTAATTTTGACATTTCGTTCAGTGTCAAACGCATGTTTCACGCAGGTTCCACTGAGTTCCACAATAGTTTGACACTGACCGAAGTGTCAGACGGCAGTGTGTTAGAAAGAGAAAGGAATTGTTTCCTTCTCACACATATCATACTTGTAAACCTGTACTATGAACACACCTTCTCAACTAATTGTACACACACGAAAATATCAAAACTAATTTTTGGTGTACTTTCAAAGTTAACACCAAAATAGTGCATGAAAAAAAATTTGGTGCATTCGTACAATATTACATTTTTCGGGGTGATATCACAATTAATTTTTAAGTCAACGCCGTTGCTCGTTGTATTGATAAGTGGACATCAATCCGCAGCGGTGTGGTGGTCCTGGGTTCAAGCTCCGGCCGAGGCAACTGACATTTTTTTTATTACAATTATAATTTAAATTCTGTATTTAGACTATTTTCTTCAGCACTTCTTGGGGTGAAGTTGTAACTATTTTGGTTTTTATAAAGACCAACACCAAAGAGTGCGGTCTTCACACCAAAATGTTGTGTGCATAACCTTGGTTGATTGCAAAAAAATGCCGAAAGTGGAAAATAAAAATTTGTAAATATTCGAAAAATTGTAAAAAATATTTTTATCTGAAAATTTCATTCCTAACAGTTTTCGTTTATTTGAAATCTATTAAATTTGCGCAATTGTGTAAACGATTTCCCATACAACTTATACCGTTTTTTAAGAGCATACGAGCACCCTTCACCTTGCTTATAACATTTTACTTTTTCATTTTAATCCTAAGCTGCAAAAATTTTAACAAAAAGTTTTTTTTTTTTTGAGCACGAATGTGAATTTGCCATTATATAAAATCCTTTTTTTCAGAACTTAAAATTTTTTTGTTTTGTGAAAAAAAACACCTTTTTTGAGTACTTTTGATAAATTTTAATTTGTTTTCTTTTTTTTTTTACTTTTTTCAATAATCGTAAAAAATCATGACGTTTTTCTAATGCTAATCAATTAGTAATTACTTTTTTCGGAAAACAATTGAAATAATTCTTTGAAAACCGCCGTACCAAGCATAGCTTTAACTCATAATTGCATACGAAGTATGCAATGTGTAAAATATTAAAATATGCAAAAAGAAGGCAATTGGGAAAAACTTTACAACAACTAAGGCATGACGTAGCTGAATGCGTTTGTAACCATTTCAACGTAACGTAGGAGTGCGGGTTCGACTCCCACTCCCGGGAGAAAAGCCTTGAAGAGATTTACAAGGTATAATCGAAACAGCTGTCGCCTTGTCCGTCCTGATGTCACGTTGTTTAAATTTTTCCCAAATTATTAAATAAATTGAAATAATCATTGGCGATTAAAATAGGCATCTAATTAATTGACTAATGCTAATTCAAATTTAACGGGTCTATATAAAATGCATAATTTTTTAATAAAATATTTTAAGAAATTTCCCCGCGCAAACAATTTTTGGTTTTTAATTACAATATTATTTTTAGGATTTTTGTGTAAATTATAAATTCTCTATTCATGTCTTGACCGTTCTATGGAAAAATCGTAATTTTTCGCCGACTTTCGAATTACGCTCATTAATGTCCAACGTCAATCTTTTTAAACGGTGTTTGCATTATCTACACCAGAGTAGTAGTAGTAGTAAAAATATTGCGCACTCACATTTTTCCAATATAGTGTAATGCTTATGAAAGTGGAATGCAATCAAATTTGAGTGCACTACCCCCAACTATGCTAAATAAAAATTGTTTGCAGTGAAATTAAATTTATCATTTTTAAAATTTAAGAGTTGTAAGTTTAATATTTCTCGTTCAGACATGAAATAACTCCTAAACGAGTTTTATATACTTGTAAAAAGCATTAATTGATGAATTTGTGTATGTATGCAACAAGGGCGAATGTGTGGAAAACGATTTTAGCGTTTGCATTTCGTTAGCGTGGGTAATTTCGAATTAAAATATGTAGCTCCAAAACATGAAGTAAGAAATCATTTTTTTATACCAACCATGTACATAACTTTGATTGGTTAACAGCAGTACGCAATGGCATAAAGGAATCGTGATAGGTATGTATCAACTTCCTTAATCAAAATTGTCAGCAACGAAAAAGATTTTGAGTGAGCCATGTTCGTCCGTAACACGATACGTGAGTAAAAATTGAGACATCCTTACGAAATTTGCTAAACTGGCTTATCTTGACCCAAAATATATTGGTATTGAAACGATAACCACGCCCATATTTTCGGTATCGAAAATTTCGAAAAATGTACTTCATTACCAAAGCCTATGAAATGATGAAACTTGATAGGTGGGTTGACGTTATAACAAAGAAAAGAAATTTGGTACAGTTTTGGAAAATTGGCATGGCGCCGCCTACATTTAGACGAAGAAAATTTAAAAGTTTTGCAAGCCGTAAATAAAAAGCCATTCAAGATATCATATTGAAATTTGACATCGTGGGTGTCCTTGCTATTATAAATACACTTTGTTAAAATTAACATAATCGTTGGCGACCAAATTTCAAAAACGTATTCAACATCTCTCAGGTACATATATCACTAAAATATACTTTTATTTCATCTCAGTACTCAAAGTACGAAAATATAAAAATTTTTTAAAAATGGGGAAAATCGCTTGGAAGCCACGACCGCTTTTATTATATCTAGCCCTAGGCTTTTCCGTACATTAACACGTTGAGACAATTGCACCAAAATAAGTACACGTGCTTTTCAAAGCCTTAAATATATTTTGTATTGAAAATGGTTGAAATCAAAAAAAAACTTGTGTAGGAGATTTGTTTACATTGATTCTGTGACTGTAACTGTTTATAGCTACTAACGGAACACGGTATTTGAATATATCCTTAATATATGTATATACTAGCAGACCGGGCAGACGTTGTTCTGCCCTAAATTAGGTCTATCTGCATACATTTTAATACGCTTTTTCCGTCTAACTCTGCCCTCGCCCCTCTACAATTTTTCCTAATTTTTGTATTCACTCCTCCCTCCGTATTTTTCGCTTCATCTATCTCCATCTTCGTCTCATTCTATCTCTTTCTCAGTCTCCTTCTCTCTTTTCTCTTTTCTCAAGTTTTTCTCATTATTCTTCATATCTTATTGCCAGTCCCAGAGGGTGGTATGTATTTTGTTCCAGTCTCAGTCCCATTCCCACTCCGAGTCTCAGTCTCAGTCCCAGTCCTAGTCCTAATCCCAATACTAATATAGGCACATTTATATACCAAATTTCAGGCAAATCGAATAGGATGTATATAAATAGGTATGAGGGTATTATTAATTCATGTCTTTATTTCGGCTTCGCATGCTTATCAGTTTTCCCAGGTTACTGCGCCTAAATCGAATATCACAATGAAAATTACTTTAAAGCTCTCAGCAACAGTTTTCATTTGATATCCATAATACACACACATTCTAGGGGTATCCGGGTCCACGTTTTGGCCTATATTTCGAGACCCTAGTCACCCAGCGGCATAAAACTTACTCTGTATTAAAGCACTCATACACATCTTTCATTTGTTATCCATATTCTATAAACACATTCCAGGGTACCCCATCATCATCCGCGTTTTGGCCTATGTATATCTCGAGACCCTGTTCGTCGATCTTGAATTTTCTTTGCTATAAACCTAACGTAGCCCGAGACCTTTCCAACGAATGCAAAACCGTGGAAATCGGTTCGTGCGTTCTGGATTTATAGCGTCAGGAAGGAAAACCCGACTTATTTTTATATTATAGAAAAATAAGAGCACACGTTGGGTATACAGTGCTCGGCTCGCACAAACTTAGACTTCCTTACTTGTATATTGCCCGATCTTGGCTGTCGTATCGGAGGCGCCATAGATCAAAATTAGTTTGAATAAGGCTTCTACTTTAAAATTTTTGAAAACGGTAAGAATATAGAGGGGTTTTTAACTAGCAGCACAGATATGGATATATTTCACACATATGTCGACGCGACAAAATAAAAAGCATAACGACACCACAATAGAATATTACCTTCTTGGCTGCCAGTTCGAGGACGCTTTACCTCAGAAATTGTTTGGCTTTATTTAACTATTTGTTTCAAGTAGCCAGACCTCAGAGTTCTATTAAAAAACGTCCTGTCTCCGAATTGTTTTCTTCAACGCCCTATCAGAGCTTAAAATATCTTGAATTTATGCTGAATTAGGGCCTTTTCAATTCTGCTATAGAGGGTTTTTGGAAAAGTTTTGAGATAAGACGCTCTCCAACAAATTCTGGTATAGGGTGTTTTTAAAAAGTTTGCTGAAGTAGGGCGTTTTCGAAACGGTAGCCGAAATAGGGTGATATTACACTTCTCAGGCGATATTAATTACTGCAATATTTAGGCAGGTTTATGATCTCTGTATTGTAATAAAGGTCCTTAACAGGTTTTAGTACTACATTTCCCAATAAGTGGCCTTTTCTGGTTCGCTGAAATCCTACAATTTCCTTGGTATTTTGTTATCTGATAAGAAACTGGACAGATGCTGCTAACACGAGGTAAATATGTCGGGCGAAGAGTTCCTTGTCCTTCTCACGTGAGTTGCTCATGTTGACCTAAGTACTTTATGAACTGTAGTTTTCTTGATTAACTTGTACAACGTTTTATATGGTTCCGTTGAATTGTCTGCTAGATAATTTAAGATAAGAAGTAAGCACATCAGCAACCAACCAACATGCTAAACTTGTTTCTTTGCGTTGTATGGCATTCGTTTGTGACTTATTTGTGTTATTCTGTTTTGCTCATCGCTTTCGTAGTTGTGCATTGTAATATGTATGTAAGTATGTTTATATGAATATACATACAATATTATGTATACACTTATGGTTAGGTGTTTCGTTCACCTGTTGAAAGTATATAGTATACACAACCCGATTCATTCACCTACTTACCTGAATATATGCGAGTGCACAATAGAGGCATGGCATATGCACACAGATACATCAGGGTGCGCCACTCTTATAATACAATAACGATTTTCATAAGTTCTTAACTTTTGTCGTGGTTATACATATATGTATGGGATTGCGTCGTGTTACAAAGATAAATTAGACTAAAATATATTTTTTATACATTTATTAAATTATTTGCAGAAAGCGTAAACATTCTTAGATCTAGATATTGCAAAAGGGACCCTCATTTTTCGGGATATGTTTTACACATAACCACTTTTCCTTTGATATGGATAATATTTTTATAGGGTACTAATTTTTTTGGTTTTTGATTTTATTTATGAAATCGGCACGAATTGAATTGTTCTAATTTTGATTTAATATTCAAATCGTGTAAAGTCTTAGTGAGATTTTTGGAAGTCATAAGTTCTATTTTTAATAACGTAACATACCAAAATTTTGAATCCGTTAAGTCTGTAAGGGAGTATTTCATTGCATATAAAAGTTTAAAATGAAAATTCATACCAATTGCATAGAGCTTCTGGGAATTATTTGTTGACATTTTTCATAGGAACAAATGGCAAACCAAATAGTTGTTTAATCAAAGAGAATACAGCCAATTAAATTCAGATCCAATCTGCTTCGAACGTAGCATCTATACATACATATAAAAAAAAAAGTTGAATATCGATTTAATGTAATAACTCCACATAGAAAGATCCGATTTGAGAATGGTTTTTTGCATTTTAAAATTTACCTACGATATACACTGAAAGAAAAAGACTGGTAAAATCAGCCGAAATTTCTGTTAATTTTTGTCCATCGCAACAAGATGTTGAATCAACTGCGCACAAATCGTTGATTCGTAATTGACCGTTTTAGTAGTCAAATGAGCAAAACACTGTTGCGACAGCTTTGTACGAAAGTACCTATGTTGCCATATAAATAAATAAATGTAAGGCGCGATAACCTCCGAAGAGATCTAAGGCCGAGCTTCTCTTCCAATTTGCCTCGTGCTCCTCTTGATTTTCCCTACAAATTAGCCGGGCGGGACCTACATGTTTGATGCCGACTCCGAACGTCATATGCGAGGCAGATGAGTTTTCACTGAGAGCTTTTCATGGCAGAAATACACTCGGAGCGCTTGCCAAACACTGCCAAGGGGTGACCCCGCTTAAAAAAATTGTCTTCTAATTGAAAAACCGTATTTCTAAAATTTTGATGTTGCTTTGCCCGGGGTGCGAACCCAGGACATACGGTGTAGCAGGCGGAGCACGCTACTATCACACCACGGTGGCATTTACTAACCGAACGTCAATTGGGCTTACATCAAATATGCTGGCACACATTAAACATTATACACTTTATAATTTTGTTTTATTAAACGCACTTTCACCAAATTTTATATTTTATAATTTATTTAATTTATAGTTTTGAACTTCGCTTTGCAAATAGAAATGAAAATAGTAGTCACGAAACTGATTCTCAATTTTTTCGGTTGCAGCTCACCTCAATCTCAATTTTCTCTCGCATGTAGTTGCCACACTTCATTGTTTCGAACAAAACTTGTAGTATAAATGTTTGACATAACATTTTAAATAGAGAACTTGTAAGTTATAGAAATGTAAAGAATCAAATCGCAGGAAGGTAATTCACAACTGGAGTAACTTTACATGTAATTCAGCAAGTTTAATTTTCGTAACACACTAAGTTGAAACGATTCCAAAACAACTCAAACTTTTATGTTGTCGGAAATATCAACATTAAAAAGGATGTTTTTTATTATCTTATTAAATTCGTTCGCGTGAGTGAAAATTCGTAAAAACTTGAACAAAATGTTACTAACTTTGGAAAAATCCTGTTCGTTCAAACAAAAATTTTGCAACAAGAGGGCGCAATTTTGCATTTCGCTTGGAGGAGAAGTTGCAAAATTGTACCCGATAAATAGGTGTCTCGGTATCTCATAATTTTTTGCACAGTAAAAACAAAAAAGGGTTCTTCGTTTTGTATTGTTGTTTTCTCAATTTGTGTGTTTTTTCGATTTGGTGGTTTTCTTATTTTGGTGTTTTTTTTAACAAGTGGCACCGTCGTCATAAGTACAAAGTAGAGAGCGCAGTGAGCGTAAAATTCTCTTTGAAATTTGCTCATGTATTGACTGTTGGTCGCTGTTGAAATGACCAGTGAGATCAGTTGTGTTAACAGAAAAATCAGTTAGATTGGCCAGGAATCTGTCAATTTTACAGAATTTTGTTAACTTAAGAGCGACAATTTCTCTTCTGTTGAAATGACTAAACTAATTTGTTCGTTTGACAAAGAACTCGGTCGAATTAGCCGTAATTCGATCAAATTTACCGAATCTCCGTTAAGTCAAGAACAATAGAACCGATTTGTTGATTTTATAACATTTCTTTCAGTGTAATATGAAGTAAAAAATTATAAAATGGTAGTTTACACATCTGTAAAACAATAATGAATCACACGATTTAAATATTTCTTACTTGCAATTGGATTTTGTAATACTTAGTTTCGTTTGTTTATTCCTTTGTAATAGAACCAAAATTGTTTTAGCAAAAATTACATTTTTTTCAAAAAAGACATATTGTGTTTGTTCGATGTCATCCGTTCATTCAAACATGTTTTGAGCAAGAGCATTCCACCAGATCAGATGTTGACGGAAGTTGAAGGAAGTACTTAAAATTCTTTTAGCTTCTTTTTGTTTTCTCCTTTTGTTGCATTGTCAAGGTGACTTCAATTATGTGTAAGGTTTCATGTTTCTAGCTCAATGAGAAGTTACTTAAAAATGTATCGCAGAGATCAACAATTCTAAATGGACTTTTAAATACCTCTAAATATAGATGGGACAGGGATCGATATTTAGAGGTATTTAAAAGTCCATTTAGAATTGTTGATCGCTGCCTTAGAACTCTTTTATCCTAAATAATACAACCTAATAGAGCCCATAGTTATGTTACAAGTTCCAGGTCACTGGTTTATTGGGAAGTTCGAAATTTTTTGAATTTTCACGATCCTTGCACCAACTAAAATGTTTTTCCCTCATGTTGCATTGTCACGATGCTCTGAAATATGTTCTTAGTTTCAAGAATCTAGCTCCACGGGAAGTTATTTAAATATAAATTTTGATGGTATAATTAAGAACATTTAGGACCTCCTTTTCTTGTTATCACAATGTAACACGTTTTTATTAGAACAATTAGGACTGTGATATAAACTGTAAGATTTAATAATTTAGGTGTAAAGTTTTAAAGTTAAAAATATATAATTGTGTACAATATGGAATTTTTTTGTCGCAGACGAAAAAGCCTAATTATCGTTAAAGGTTGCAATGAACTTATAAAGTGTTATATTTCTTTACAGTCAATTTATTTTTTACTTTTTAGTTAATTTTATTAACCAATAATAAAAGCTTATTTTTAAAAAAGTTTTTTTTTTTCTTTAATTTTTGAAACATACTCTCCAGTTAAAACTTTAAAATTATTGGTGAATACGAAAACAAGAGATATAAAGATAGAGGGAGCGGAGAGGGAGAAAGAGAGCGAGCTAACAGAGAGAGATGGGGAGAGATGTAGAGGAACAGAGGAAGAAAGCAAAGCTACGAATAGGAAGAGGAATGGAGAGGAGGGCATATAAGGGGGAAAAAAGGGGTAGGGGAAGGGGTAGGGCGAGTAAGAGATAAAAGCTCTTCTTAACAGTCATGCAGCTAGACGAAAAAAACAACAATGATGAACTTACATTATATCTCAAATACAAGTTTTAGAGGTAGACGTAGAGAAAAAAAGATATAGATAGAATTTAAGTAAGAGAGAAAGTTAGAAAGGGAGCACTAAGAAAAGTAAATCAAAGTTCGAGAGCAGGAGAACGTCTGGTCTGGCTGTTTGTAACCCTAAAAGTGGTTTTATGTGTGACACACACTAATATACATACATACATATGTACATATGTTTACATAAATGCTTCTTTGCTATTAACCAACATTGTACATATTTATACTTGAGTTATGTTTTGGCCGCTATGTTTGATTTTATGGTTAATATATGTATATGTATATATGTACTTCTTGCATTATATAGTCAAACGTCAGCTGTAAGACGTGAACGTCGACCCGATAGAGCGGTATATATTCCAAGGGCACGACGAAGTCAAACAACCCCACCAACAACAAATGTAGATGTATTGGGAATACAACAGCATGAAAATCAGCTATCAAATACTACTTCGTTAGCTCCGATGCCACCAACGACAGCTGGTAATAATAATCATAACAACAACAACACCAACCACAGCAGCGCCACTAATCAAGCACACCAATTGGCAATTATTTCAGAAGCAACAGCGTCAGTACGCAAAACGGCATCAACCAAGTTAGACGAAATATCTGGTCAGAGAGCTACTAACAGTGCTGCCAATATAATCGGAAAGAAAATAAGATCGTCTACATTAAATAGTCGTGAGCGCAGAGAACATTCTAAAAAGTCAAATACGAGTGTTGAGCTACAAGAGGCAAAAATAACAAAACTATCATCAGAGAAGGGTGGTGAAACGAAATCCCATCAACAACAACAAAATGGACATGATTTAATAGCATTAACAAATAATATGGATGTTAATAATAAAGAGACATTATATAGCACGCAACAACAACAACAACGCCTGACTTCTGATAATACACAAAGAACTTTATTATATTTTGAACGACAAACAAGTGAAGAAAAACAAGTAACATATTCGACGATTGATCACAACGAAATGAATACAAATTCGAGTAAACGTAATAGAGTGAAAAACAATAGTTCTCACAGTGGAAAAAATACGAATAAAGTGCAAAACTTGCGCATCGAAGATGTGACATCAAATGAAAATTGTACTCGAAGTACATGTAATAAATGTGATATAGAAGCGCAGGAGTTTCAGCGCGCATCTAAGGTAAATAAAAAAAAATAATAAATAAATAATATTATTTTACCGAAGAATGAGTGAAGGAGCTGCAAACATGAAAATAGCAGTAATAAAATTTTATAACCAATTTGTGTAACTAAAACTATGTCAACCCATTTCAAAAAAGAGTTCGAAAAAATTCGAAAATTCGAAATCATTTAGAAACCATGAAATGTTCGAGTTTCTGTTTAGGAATGTTTTACAGAAATTTTTTACAGTATGCAGTTCTGTAACCTTATCAATTTCAGTCTAACAAAGTTGAAGTTTTAAGTCTTTAAAAATTCATATTCGGGCCTGTTCTGCATTTCGATTCCGACCAATTTATTCGGAATCGAAATGGATTGGTGTTCTGAATATCGATTCCGGCCAGACTTGGTCGATTTGAAAAGTTTTGCCTCTGAGCAGTCGGAATCGAAAGTAATTAGCCTATTAAGCACAGATAATTACATTATTTTTCCCATAAATAAGTTTTATTAAATTATTCATTTTATTTGGAAGATTTATAACAACTTTTTGCTGGACTATTTGTTTATTTAGTATAACAAATCTTAATTTGAAAATTCCTATCAAAAATTTTCCAAGCTTAACAAAGCGATTCTGGTCGAAAGGAAACCGACGTGTTCTCAATTTCGATTGATCGATTTTTGCGATTTTTATGTACAATTGCACGTCTTCTTGCTTCTGCATTTCCGAAAACCATTGGTGCTGGCATTTTCTTCAAATTTTTGCACAATTTTAATTTAACTAAAACCAAAATAAATAAAAACAGCTGTTTCGCTTGATTATCGACTCGAAATGAAAACGATTCGAAATCGACTTCGAATCGATTTGTTTCAATCGCAATCGAGAACACCAAAAAGAAATCGACTCGGAATCAGCCTCGTTTTACTTTTCCAAACCAATCGGAATTCAGAAAGGCCTGATTGGGTTTTGACAATTTTTTTACGAATGGTGTTTTAGATTTTATACCATACGAAGAGCGTTAATTTTGTTTTTAAAGGAATGAAAATCTCAAACGCCGCATGAAAGAAAGTAAGACATACTATATATTTGTGCATTAAAAGTTAGTTTGAAACTCGATCTATGTATCACCCACTTACCAAATATTATTGTTCTAGATCGAGTAGACTCATACTATAGAAAAAAAGCGTTCCCAGGTGGAAACAACAATTCCGATGTAATCTTAAAATCAATCCAGAAGCGGTTCGGTAAAAATAGATAGTCTCGAAATGATCCTTAAAAAGTTGCAAATTTGCATCAAAACAATTTGGTAATGTTCTGGAGATAGTCACGAATTGAATCGGAGATAGTTGTGAAATTATGTCGCAAAAGTACAGAAATCAGCCCGAAAATAATCTCTAAATAAACTAGAAAATAGTTCCAAATATAACTGACAACTGATAACCATTACGATACTTATCCTCAAATTATCTCGAAAGGCATCCCAACGTATCCTGAAATAGTTCCGAATGCATGGGTAACTACATTCAGAATCTCAACGAATTTTTAGGTGTCGATTGTGGACAGAACTCTTTGGGAAGGAGGGAATCCTTGAGTTTTGGTTCACGGATGGATCAAAATTTGATGACCGAAAACCGGGAGCTGGTATCTATCGGCCGAAATTCAAGAAATCAATACCAATGGGATGAAAACCCATTATTTTTCAGGCAAAAATCCATTCAATAGAAGTTGGCACTAAATAATGCATAATAATAATAATAATATCCCTATGAAAATCCTGAAACTATCTCAAAATAGTTTAAAATGATCCTGAAATTATGTCGAAATAGTCCACAATGATCCCAAATAGTTTAAATCAAAATAAAAAGTTTCTAAATAGCTTCAAAGTAGTTTAGAAATAATGCCTGAAACAAAACGGAATTAGTTCCGAAATCATCCAGAATACAGCCATGATAAGTTTCGAAATATTTCATTAACCATCCCGAAAAGAGTCCCAAACTATTTTTTAACTAGTCTCTAAATTATTCCGACAACAATCGCAAATTAGTACCAACATGATCCCGATAACCATGCCGAAAAGATCCGCAGATAGTCCGAAGTGCTGGCAAAATTGTCCTGAACCAATCCCGACAATGTTCGTACCTCCGAAGAGATCCCGAAACGAATCGGAAACAGTCCCGAAAAGATAGTGAAATGGTCACGAAGAAGTCTTGCTTTAATTCCGAAAACAATCGGGAAACTGTTTCAAAACTGTGTCAAAATTCCCTAAACGTTGTTGAAATTACTCCTTGCGCGAACTTTGAGGGATATAATGACAGCAATCTTTATCTAATATAAGATATGTTTGGCTATGAAGCTAGAGATTAATTTAAACTATGTACATACATACATATATACTAGACTGGGTCGAAAAAAGTTGCTAATGTCCGCCCCTAAATTTAAAGATTATGTTGAGAGGGTTTTGGAAAAAAAATTTTTATTTTTTTTTTTGATCCTTCGAAACAGCCCAAAAGGTTTTTTCGTTGTACCTTGGTTATTTGACGTCCGAACCTGTTGTTTCGTATTTATAATAATAATACTATGCGGCAAAATCAACTTTTTTTCTGGGTATTGGTGGAGATAGAGGCTTAAGTAATCAAAGTACTATCTCCGTTTTTCGAAGTTAGCCTCCAAAAAATAGATATCGGCTTACGAAGATCGAAATTCTACATTTCGAAATTTAAATTTTTTTGTTAACGCGTTCAGCAAATTGAAAAAGTAAAAATGTGGTCGTGGACCGCTCTTTTCCCTTATTCCAAGGGCTGAATTCTTTTTTTGAGAAATGTGGTATAACAGCTGTTATATGAGGTGAAAGGGGGAGGGGGGTACAACTTTGATAACTGACCTAATCATGTAAAAACGACTTCATAGCTTAAAAGGACATAAAACGGAAATGTGAAGCTTCTCAAGGCCAAAATTATGACATTACAATTTAAAAAATCGGACGTCAAATAACCAAGTTACAATGAAAAAACCTTTTCGGCTGTATTTCGAAGGATCAAAAAAAAAAAAATAAATAAATAAATTTTTTTTTTGGTAATTTTTATAGCCTTATGCGTTTACGTTATGTTAATAATAATGAGCTTAAAGGCCGTGGTTAAATAAAACACAATGTTTAAAATTTCATTGGTTTTTTTAGTCTCACGGCGCACATGAAAGAAAGCAGCGTACAGAAATTATTCCGCTAGCAGCATACTTGGGATCAGCAAATCATAATGTTGGATGACGACATATTCGTTGATCTATTGTTTGTATCCCTATATATTTGTTTGTGCATATTTTAGTTTACACTTACTGTACTTTAAAATTGTATACATTTTTGATGTTTATTTTACTTTTGTTTTCCGAACATATGATCAGTCGATAAAGAATAACCACAAGTGTAAGTTGTGTCTCGTTTATATGTATACCTAGTTGCATAACGTAAATTTTAATGACCATGTATCTGAAATGAATGCCCCCCTTTTTATACATTTGTGTTTACTTACAGTCCTGAAGATGGCTTCAGACTGAAGCCGAAATATTGACAAATTAAAAAAACCAATGAAATTTTAAACATTGTGTTTTATTTAACCACGGCCTTTAAGCTCATTATTATTAACATAACGTAAATAAATAAATAAAATAAAATTTTTTCGAAACCCTCTCAACATAGTAATGGGGACCAACCCAGTCTAATATATACCATACATCTTTTTAATAAAATTCCAATTTTATTATTTCATATTCCAAGGAAATAAATCGAAGTAATCGCCGTATTATCAAACAAACTTTTATATCAGACGTCCTGGAAATTCCTGAAAAATATGAACCAGGCACAGAAAATGACATAGACACAAGGCAAAGGGGCTCAGTGAATGCATTATCCGCACCCGCGTCGACACTTAATCGATCAATAATTGATAGCACCACAGAAGAGGAAGAGGAAGAAGACGATTGGGAAAATATGTTTGATGATAGTGGTGAATGTATAGATCCAAAAATTATGAATGAACTGACCGCTTCGGTGGGTAAAGTAAAGATTGAATTACCGAGAATGGATTATACGGTAAAAAAAAAAATATATTACCTAATAGAAGCACTTTAAATGAGTATAAAATGTGTGTTTTCTCTCTACCACAGGCATATCTTACAAAGCAGTCAATACTCAACGATGAAGAATTTCCTCACGTACTTGAAGTATCAAATTTTCCTGTTGAATTTAAAAATCATGATCTACTAATGCTTTTTTCACAATACAAAGAATCAGGTTTCGATATCAAATGGGTGGATGATACCCATGCCTTGGCTGTGTTTAGTAGCTCACGCATTGGTAGGAATTATTGCATACATATAAAATATAATTAAAATTAAATTCTTTAAATTTATTTATAAAATAGCTGCTGAGGTTTTAGCTATGGGTCATCCATTTGTTGCGTTGAAGCCATTAGCCGAAGCGACAATTGAATCTCGCTTGAAAGCTAAAAAATGTGCCGCATCCCTACAACCATATCGTCAAAGACCGGAGACATGTGCTGCATTGGCACGTCGACTTGTAACCGGCGCCTTGGGTGTGCGACTGAAAACAGCAGCCGCAGAAAGAGAGATTGAAAAACGTGTTTTACGTGAAGCCAAAGGTAATTAAAAATTCAAATTTTGCTTAGCACAAAAAGCTTTACTATATACATGAAACGGCACAAAGAAAATGTCCTTGATAGTTCAGTCATTCTAGGATTAAACCTCGGAATTTCAGATAAGAAGCTGCATACTAGACTGGGTCGATTTATTAACCAATTTTTCGATAGGATTTGGGGCTCAGGAATTGATTGTATAATTTTCATGTGTTTTATTTTTTTTTAAACTGTTATCGCCAACGTTTTTAGCGGACATTTTTGGGTTGGACAGGGTATATATATGAAACATTTTTTAGTAGGTCATGAAAAAAACCTTAAAAATCAAAGTCGAAAAAAAAATTATTTTGTTTGGGTATGCATAGGGCAACTTGTTTTTCCTGAGCGCAAATTCTATCGAAAAATCGATGGCGCGATATCGGTTAACTTTCGTCCATACAAATCGATCCACCCTACTGCATACACCTTTACTTTGGCTTTTTAAAGGTGACATTAAAGGTTGCAATTAATCTCGTGTGAATCGCAATATATTCGAGGTCCCAACATTTTGTTTTCGCAAATGTCTCGCATCCTATAGCTTAAGCAATTGCTCGTGTTTTGAACATCATTAAATTCTTCACAACTCCAGCCTGATGTTTGCGTCGGATCAATTACTTCGGAGTTACAGCGCAGAAAGCACGAGCAGTCGCTCAATTTTTTCCTCGTCCTAGTTAAATAATAAATGGATCGAATTCGCTCAAATATTGTATTTGAACTAACATGTGACTCCACCAATGAAAGGGTGAAATTTTTGGAAAATGGGCTTGTCACCGCCCCTTAAAGGCGTGAAAGTGAACCTATTCCGTGATTTGCTCTTTTTATACAAAAAAAAAAACAAACAGACTGATGATTGAGCGTTTTCTTGGTTAGAGCCGAAACGCAGCAGTTTGTGAAGCGATGGACTAAGGAGTTTAATGATTCGTATCTGACTAAGACCCTCTACACATCGTTGGTACGACCAATCTTAGAGTATTGTTCGTGTGTCTGGTGCCCAGGGTATCAAAACTTTATAAAGCGTATTGAGTCAGTACAGAAGCAATTCATTATATTTGCACTACGTGGTCTTAACTAGGATTCTAGTGTGCATTTGCCACCATATAGAAATAGGCTTCTCCTTATAAATCTGCCAACTTTAGAAAATCGAAGAACTTTACTCGGGGTAATGTTCATTCACAAGCTCATTATGGGCGAGATCGACTCATCTGATCTTGTTAGTCGACTAAATTTTGCTGTTCCTGGTAGAACGTCTAGGCACTTTGTGCCTTTTTATTTACCACTTTGCCGGCAAAATTTTTCCAAAAATAATCCACTGCGAAGCTGGTGTTCGCACTACAACTTGTATAACTACATCAGTTTTGAATGTTTGTTTTCCGAGTTGCATAATTCAATACTGTCACGTCTGGCCTGATATTTTGTACTTTCTTTCATATGTATGGTTGAATTTAATTATTTTTAATTGTAACATTAATTTTATGTTTTATATATCTTAGTGTCGACCGCATTGTGGCTGTGTCGACTTTAATCCAAATAAATTAAATTAAAAAATGACAGTATGAAAAGTAGAGCCGCGCCTACATTGTTGTTCAAATTTTTTAAACGCCATAAATTAAAAACCAGAAACGCGAAAGTGTCAATTTAGTTACGCATCTTGCCCCTTATTGCTTAGGGATTCATATTAATGTAACAGCATTACCACAAACGCCAAAGGGTATAGCGGAAAATATATGGTGAGTGTGCCCCCAGAGTGTAACCTATATCGGAGGTTATGTTCCAAAAACTACTCAATGAACAAACTCTATCCATACACTTTTCAGGACCGGCTTGCCCTTTGACCTGGATATATTACGCAAAATATACGTATAAGTCACTTTTTTCAAAAAATTATATCTCGGAAACTAAAATTGCTAGAGGGGTCAAATCAACGCGAGACTTGAGGTCATTTAACGAGGCATGTTACGCAATTTTTTTTTTATTTTAGGAATATATTTTTCATTAAAAATGTTGAAGGACAAAAATATAAAAATATTTTTTTCACGATCCCTGAGAGTTACAATGACGAAAAAAATATATGTTAGTCGCCTTAATGCCCGCTCTTGCTCACAGAAAGAACGCGTAATGTGGAACCAACGCCTCTAACATCCCTTTCATTATCGTTCACCCCTGTTGAAACAGCAAGTTTCTTTTGACTCCCGTTAGAGGATATTGATGACAATTTGTGATCGGTCGCACCTATTAGATGGGGCGACGTACTTCTACAAAACAACAATAGGAAAATATTGGTGTAACAGTTTGGAAAAAACTTAAAATGGAATTTACCCGCAATAACTTTCCATTTTATTAAAATAATTCTTTTCAAAACATTCGAAAACACTGTGGAGAGTGGAAATATGTACATTCATGGCGCGACAAGTCCTTTGTAAGTAAAAATTGATACTTCGTATTTTCGCTTTCTTTTTTTATTTTGGGAATATATTTTTCATTAAAAATGTTAAAGAATAAAAATATAAAACAATTTTTTTCACGATCCCTGTGAAAATGTTGGTCGTCTTATTGTCCGCTTTGGCTCATAGAAAGTGCACGAGGAAAAAATTGGTGCAACACTCAAAAAACCCATGTTGAATAAAACACGCTTCTCTGAACTAATTAATATCTTCAGTACAAAAGTTTTATCTTAATATATAAAAAACACGTGTCACAAAATTTCCGCCGCGATGGACTCCTAAACTACTGAACCGATTTTGAATTTGTTTTGCACCCCGTGTGTAGTTTGATCTAACTTGAGACATAGGATAGGTTATATCTCAGTTTATAGTCGCAATATTATTTTATTGCATTTTTTTCGTTTATGAGGGCCCGCGATTTAGAGGTACTATGACATTTTTTTTAATTCAGGAGAGTATTTGGTTGTTCCATGTGCAATTTTTAAGCCGAATTTCAAAAGCAACGAAAATCTGCATTTCGTTTTAATATTGTAGTGAAGTGTGAAAAATAAAAAGCAGAGGTAGAGGGCGGCCCCCACTCCGTTGGAAGGACCAGGTGGAATACGGTTTAAACTCTCTTGGTGTGTCCAATTGGCGCCGGTTGGCAGAGCGAAGGAGCGACTGGCGCGCCTTGTTGGACGGCCATAACCGTTTAGACGGTTAAGCGCCAATTAAGTAAGTAAGTAAGTGAAAAATAAAAATCTATATATATAAAAAGAAAGGCTAAAATGTGTGTTAGTTGGTCGCCGGTGTTTGAAGAGATGCGTCGGTCGATTTTGTTCAAACTTTCACACAAGTTGCGCAAACCTCACGCTACATAGGTTTGGTTGCGATCGACGGTCAGACGGAAAAAGTTTATTAAAATGTATTCAGATAGGCCTAATTTAGGGCAGGACAACGTCTGCCGGGTCTTCTAGTTAACAATATGATATTTTCATTATTGAAGAATCGTTTAAAGTATCGAAATAGGGCCCATCAAAATTAACGACAAAGGATTTGTGGTGCATATTGTGAATGGCTTACAAAAACTGGTCCTTTTTTGCCCAGAGTACGATTTTCTTTGGTAATAGTTATTGATACTTTTTGGTGGCGTATATATGGTACATACAATTAATATGAGTTCATTGCTTTCAATATTGAATAATATTTTTGCAGTTTCGCTTGTCTCCGATATAAGCTGCTGTCGAGTAATTGCATTATATCCGAAATAATAATCTTTTTCAAAACTTGATTAACTTTAGAAAAGTATTTTGAAACTTGTGCAACAGTTTGGAAAAGCCAAAAATAATAGATGTTGTTTGGTTTGAGTTCCCGGTCTTTAATTTTGACAAAAATATAAATAAAGCTTGGGTTACAGAATGTATGTTGGTATTTCGCACAGACGTAGGCAACAAGCTTATGTTTGATATACTTTCCCAAGAAAACCCATTCAAAGCTTTTACTTGCTCCTTGGACATATTAATATAGTATTACCCTAATACCAGTGGCTTTTTGATATATTATGCAATATTTTTGAGTAGAGCAACCCGTTGAAAGGGAATTTCAATATAATTATCATTACTTTGGTGTATATATTCAATTTCACTGACACCACTGGTATCAATCAAAATCCTCCATACACATTGTTTTCTTCCATGCTTGAACAATATTCAACAAGTGATGTACATTTTGCATTAGAGACTGTTTTATTCAAATATGGTAGAAGTCGACATTTGCAACAACAGAAATCTTGCGAAGATACCTATTACAATTTTTGCATTTGTCCGACATTATTAGTTAATATATGTATGTTAAATTAGAAACTAACTGGCGTATTTATATTAGGCACGTAAGCAAAAATACGAAGTCTCAATTTTTACTTACAAAAGACTAGTCGCGCCATGAATATACATTAGACTGGGTTGGTCCCCATACAAAAAAAAGTTGCTAATGTCCGCCCCTAAATTTAAACATTATGTTGAGAGGGTTTCGGAAAAAATTTTTTTATATTTTTTTTTTTGATCTTTCGAAATACAGCCGAAAAGGTTTTTTCGTTGTAACTTGGTTATTTGACGTCCGATTTTTAAAATTGATATGCCATTATTTCGGCCTTGAGAAGCTTCACATTTCCGTTTAATGTCCTTAATGAATTATGAAGTCGTTACTTAAAAAATCAAGAAAATGTTGCTTTTAAACCATATTACTAAAATAATAAACAAAGAAGTTATCACTTTCAATATTTATTGCAATTATTATTTTACCTGATTCTTATTATACTGACTTCTGAATAGAGTCAGACTCTGACTTCTGACTTTTCACCTCGTATAACAGCTGTTATACTAAATTTCTCAAAAAAGGATTCAGCCCTTCAAATAAGGGAAAAGAGCGGACCACGACCACAATTTTACTTTTTAAATTAGCTGAACGCGTTAACAAAAAAAACATAAAATTTCGAAATATAGAACTTCGAACTTCGTAAGCCGATATCTATTTTTTGGAGGCTAACTTCGAAAAACGGAAAATAACATTTGCAAAAAATATTGAAAGTGCTATAACTTCTTTGTTTATTATTTTAGTAATATGGTTTAAAAGCAACATTTTCTTGAATATTTAAGTACTTTCGTTTGGTAAGGAAAAAAGGATACATTAGGGGGGTACAACTCTTTTAGCTGACCTAATCATGTGAAAACGACTTCATAGCTTAAAAGGACATTAAACGGAAATGTGAAGCTTCTCAAGGCCAATATAAATTTAAAAAATCAGACGTCAAATAACCGAGTTACAACGAAAAAACCTTTTCGGCTGTATTTCGAAGGATCAAAATAAAAAATAAAGATTTCCGAAACCCTCTCAACATAATCTTTCAATTTAGGGGCGGACATTAGCAACTTTTTTTTTCGACCTAATCTAATATACATATTTCTACTCTCCATAGTGTTTTCCAATGTTTTGTTAAGAATTACTTTAATAAAATGGAAAGTTATTGCGCGTAAATTACATTTTATTTTTTCCAAACTGTTGCACACATTTTTTCCCCGCGTACTTTCTTTGAGCAAGAGCGGACATTAAGGCGACTAACATATAATTTTTTTTGTCATGTTAATTCTCAGGGATCGTGAAAAAAAATATTTTTATATTTTTGTACTTTAACATTTTTAATGAAAAATATATTCCTAAAATAAAAAAAAAAAATTGTGTAACATGTCTCGTTAAATTACCTGAAGCCTCGCGTTGATTTGATCCCTCTAACAATTTTAGTTTCCGAGATATAATTTTTTGAAAAGAAGTTACTTATACGCATATTTTGCGTAATATCTCGGTCAAAGGGCAAGCCGGTCCTGCAAAGTGTATGGATAGAGTTTGTTCGTCGAGTTTTTGAAACATAACCTCCGATATAGGTTACCATCGGGGGGCACACTTCCGCTATACCCTTTTGTACTCTTACAACCATGATATGTTGGCGCTGTTGCTAATCCCACAAAACCAGGCTCGGTTCCTTTACTTGCCGTTTCTAAATTTTTCAATGATTCAACTAAATTACTTTTTCTCATTTTTTAGAACGCAAAATGTTGGCAGCTAAGCAACGTGATGAGATTTGGGAAAGCTAAGCTGAACATTATGGGGAGCGTATATGCTTTTTCATTTAAATATTTTCCTGCCTGCTTTTTAAGAAAATACTAATTATGGACTATAAGCAAAGAAAATCGTTTGATATACATACATACCTACATATTATCAATATATAACTTTTAAAAAGATGATAGAATTCAGACAACAAAAAAACAAAAACGATTAGAAATAAGACACTAGTAAGGAATTCTTAACCTAAAAAGTCATTGCACATAAAATTGTAAGGATATATAAACCCCAAACAGACATTTCTCATAGGCATGTGCAATAAATTTGCTCAACAAGAAGACAAACACAAAATATTTTAAATGCATACATATATACATAGTGTATATTAAATTTTTAAATGCGAGCGAGCCGTATATCAACGTTTGTTTGTGGGTTATATATATGTAGTAGTAATTACATTAAAAAAGTGTAATAAATGCCAGTGTACTGCAGTACTAAAAAAAAAGAAATACAAATTGTATATTTTTGCAATGTTTTAGCAAAAATGGTGTGAGCTATGAACTGAAGAATTATACAAAATTGAAATGGATGTAAAACAAAATTTTATTGTGTGTATTTTTGAAAAGTTGTTTATTTGTAAGGTGAATATTTTGATGACTAAATTGTGAGAAAGGCAAACCTGAAATCTTGATTAAAATTGGTCATCATTTTGAAAAATTAAACATTTTTATTATTAAAAGTGATCATTTCCTCTGACTCGATTTTCTGAGTATAAAGTGGGTATTCTATTTCAAATAGCAATAATGGCTTACTTCAAGGGCGGAAGGGGGGCCGTTGCCCCACCCTTCTCGCACTAAGAACACAAAACTGAAAGTTAAACATCAACAACATAAAAGGTTTTTAGTTCCTCACCGTTTTTTTTCAAATTATGAGCTTAATAATATTTAGTTACATAAATTTATTAATAACTACATACACATACATAATACTTACCTATTCTTCCTATTAAAGTACTAAAATGATAAATAACTTTGAATAAGATGAAGATGAGTCTTAAAGACATTGAAAGCAAACTTGCCGATGCCAAGGTTTTTTATAATTTATATGGTATTGATAATGAACTGGAATTGTGGTACAGGGCTTGCCAAAAATCAGGGACCAACAGATCTTGTATGTGCCTTCGAGAAGACAGCATTCCATTCAGAAATAAGAGAAGCACTTGAAATTCTGCTTGCAATGCCCTGCACAACCGCAACTGTGGAACGCTCCTTCAGCACTCTAAGGAGGGTAAAGACGTGGTTGAGAACAACGATGGCAAAATCTCGCCTTAATGGTAAATAAAGTATTTTTTTTTAATATATTTATTGTATTTTTTTTTTTCAAAGGTTTATGTACTCACAGAAAATTGGTAGCGGGAAATGATACGGAGTTAAAATATCTAATTTTAGATGAATTTACAATAAATCCTCGAAGAATTATATTTACCCACCAAGTTTTCTAATACTCAGAGAATGAGTAATGCAATTTAAAATACATATCTGTAACTAAATAAAGGATGTGGAAAAATACAATTTTGTTGAATCTGAAATTCACTTGGGGATAACATTTCTAAAGTAATTACACGTTGTACTGACTATTAAAAATTAATCTATCTAATTCAACAAAATTTTGAAGTACCAAATTCTAGACGTGGTAGATATTTTAGGGAGCTCTTGATAAATAAATAAAAATTTTACCGGACTGCTAGAGCCCACAGCTGGGTCTATAAAGCAGGGTTCGCTTTTACCTAGACGTCATTACTCTTTATACTTATAAATACGCTATATATGCATCTGAAATTAAAAAAAAGAGATTGGGCGAGATAAAAAGCAGGCAAGAGCTGCTTCCCAAGGTAGCCGGTTCTATGTACCGGAGCGACTCGGGATTTTTCCCGACCAAGGGCTGTCATTTCAGTGTACCCCCATTTAATTTGTTGCGTTCCTCCCACAAATTGTCATCTTCCCAGCAGATTCTTGCAGCGGGACTGCGCCATACTGTCCTGCTCCGGGAAGGTATCGAACCCAATCCGGGACCTACACCTGACCACGGTCCAAAGAAATGGTTTTGATGCGTATGCCGGAAAAGAATATTTTTAGAACGCTCACACTCTTGTCAGTGTGTCACGTGCAATGGATGGTTGCATCGGACAGGATGTTCTGGGCTCGACCCCAAAACCCGACGTCCTCGTAACTTATAAATCTTGTGTGGCGCCCATGGCGCCGCCAGCTGATACGGCCGCTCCTACTCATAACTACAATCTCCGTAGTAGAGTCGGTAGCAATGCCGAGCATCAGCCCCGCACCCGTTGTTGTTGTTGTTGTAGAGATGCCCCTCTTCTCCCCTTCTTTCTGGCACTAGCATTCGAGTAGGTAAGGAAACAGACTCTTAGCCCCTACCACCTTTTGCTCCGTTTGCCACCACAGAATATATGTGTTTCCGACATATGTCCAATGTAGCTCCTGTCTTGGACGGTGCCACTTTCCTATATGTTCTGGTCTCAGCGACGGCAACCCCTCGACGACTTTCATCGCGCCATGCTACACCGGGTACCCCAATGCTTACCCAGGGCATATCTGTCCGGTCAGGCGATGTAAACTTAGAAATCATCAACATCTACATCCCAGTCACCTGTTGCCCCAGTGGATACCGCCCTGATATCAGTGCACTACTCACTGGCGATAATGGCATTATCTTAGGCGATTTCAGTGCAATCACGATCTATGGCATTCTAACCTACAGGCGTAGAGCAGGGGTGAGATGTTGGCGGACCAAATAGAGGGAACGATGTTCTGCACAATAACGGAGACGCCCTCTTTCGTATGGTGGGAAGCTGTACAGCCCGCCAGATCTATCCATCGTAAGCGCAGGACTAGTAAACTGCGTCAACTGGCAGCCGATGGTAACATTGGCATCTGACCACCTGCCTATACTCATTTCGTTCGAGCGATCTGCCGACTTCTGTACTGAGAACCGCACTTTCATCAATTTTAAGAAAGGAAAGTGGGATGATTACAAATCCTTTACAGGCAATCGCTTTGCTGCCCTCCCTATCTCGACTGATGTCCGCCAAGGGGAACGTGTTTTACGCAATGCCATCGAATCCACCTCGTCTCGTTTTATTCCCGCCGGAATAATTCCGGAAATCCGGCCACATTTTCCGGGGTAGGCCGCAAATTTAGCGAGAGAACGTGACCTAATTAAACAGCACGACCCCGGCGACCCCCAAATAAGGCATATAAACCAACGCATCAGGTTGCTTGTGGATGAACACAAGCGGGCGAAATGGGAGGAGCATTTAAAGAATTGTAACCTCTCTGCAGGTGTGGGTAAGCTTTGATCCACCGTAAAGTTCCTATCTAACCCGCCCAAGGACAATGACAAAATTTCCATCGCCTTTGGCGACAAAGTGTTGTCGGATGCGAAAAAATTAGCCAGCGCTTTTAGACGGCGGGTCAACCGACGCGCGCACAAGCATAAATACAGCGCGTCACCAATTACCCTCACCGCCAAGAGAAATGGGAAGGCCATTGTTCATCCTAAACCATCTAAAGCAGTGGGCCCATACAGCATAGCCATGCCGATGCTTAAAAAACCTAGGCAAAGGGGGATTTAATTATCTAGCGCATGTCTTCAACTTGTCTCTATCCAATGGCTAAGGTGGTTCCGCTATTAAAGCCTGGGAAACCAGCTTATCGTCCTATCGCCAGTAGCCAATACACCTGAAGCCATTCTGCTTCCCTATTTTAATACAAATTTGCTACTAGCCAATCATCAGCATGTCCTCCGAAAATTACATAGCACTACCACCGCGCTAAATGCCATTAACACTCAGCTAAACTGCGGATTACATCAAAACCCCCACCATAGGATAGAACTTGTTGCGTTAGACCTGTCAAAAGCTTTTGATAAGGTCAACCACGGCACGTTACTGCAAGGCCTGGAAGACCAAGTCTCAAAAGGTGGAACGCAAATTATCTGTCTGGTCGGTAAGCATCGGTACAATTCAGGAACGTAACATCCAAACCAAGAAGAATTAAAGAAGGGGTGTCACAGGGTGGTGTTAATTGGCGCTTAACCGTTTAAACGTTTATGACCGTCCAACAAGGCGCGCCAGTCGCTCCACTCTGGCAACCGGTACCAATTGGTCACACCAAGGGAGTTTAAATCCTTTTCCACCTGGTCCTTCCAAAGGAGGGGGCCGCCCTCTACCTCTGCGTCCATAGGCGGGTTCCGATAGAAACACTTTCTTGGCCGGAGCGTCATCTTTCATTTCCATAACATGGCCTAGCCAGTGCAGCCGCTGCGTTTTAATTCGCAGGACTATGTTGATGTCCGCGTATAGCTCGTACAGCTCATCATTCACTTCTGTTTAACTTCTACATATCAAAGCTACCATCACCACCAGAAGGAGTCACTATCGGTTCTTACGCCAATGACTACACAATAATGGCCATAGGTCCAGGCCCACAGATCGATGAGCTTTGTAACAAAATAAACAGCTATCTCCCTGATCTCTCCAGTTTCTTCGCCTCGCGAAACCTGACATTGTTACCGATCAAATCATCGGCGACCTTATTTACAACATGGACGTCCCAAATGTCGACCATTTTGAACATCGACGTTGATGGCACCACGCTACCGACTATCTTACATCCTAAAATCTTGGGTGTGACGTTCGATCCGGATCTACATTTTGGAGAGCATGCAGCTGCATTTGTACCGAAAATCCAGAGCCGTAATAAAATCCTCAAATCTCTTGCCGGCAGCAGTTGGGATAAAGATAAAGAAACGCTCATCACCACTGACAAAGCAATTGGTCGGCCGATTGCATGATACGCGTCGCCGATATGGTCGCCAAGCCAAAAGGTTACTCACTGGAAGAAAATACAAGCCTGCCAAAAGACTGCCCTCAGAACTGCTACGGACTGTCTTCTTATGTCCCCAGAACACCACCTGCACAATGAGGCGAGAGTACTCCCTATTAGGGAGAGAAATGAAATGATAACCAAACAGTTTCTGATGAATACCCAGAAACCTGTGCATCCTAACAGACATCTGATTGATGAGGCTACACCGCCCATGGGCTTAAGCATTATGAGGAAATACGGCACCTGAGAACACAGCCGTATGAAGCAAAAAAGCACAAGCAGGTCCTCAGTGATATCCACAAACAGGCGTCGGATCTCTATGCCAGGAATTTCCCGACAAATCCGGTACTCAAAGAAAAATACCCAGAACTTACAGAGGAGGAACGTATTCTACCTAGGAAAATGCGTGTCACTCTAGCTCAACTTCGATCTGAATACTGTAACAGGCTAAACTCTTACCTATCCCGAATCAACCCTAACACACAAAATGTATTTTCTGCTTGCAATGTGTCCCCACATAACACCAGCCATCTCGTCAATTGTAATGTGGAACCAACGCCTCTCGCACATATTGGACGGGGCAAAGCACTTCTACAACAACAACAACAATCATGCAGATAAGGCGTGAAATGAACAGCGGGCTACATGGTGTCGAGGATAATGTTTTTGTTGTATTAACTATAAAGACACTCCCTGAAGGTTTTTGGGGGAGTTTTATCGATGTTGATGGTCACTTGCCGGACAAAGATCCGGTACATTCCGGTAACAAGCACGTTAAGCTACTAGCCCGAACATCTCGGGAACGATTTATATGACCACATTTACTTTCTAGACCATGTCGAATATCATGATAGAGCCTTACGGCGTTCATTAATAAAGTGAATATTACCACTAAAACAAGATAGCTTTAGGATTACGATGTGAGTTGAATTATATCGCCTGAAAACAATCTCATGTGTTCTTGAATGTGTTTTTCAGTTTTGACGCCGAATAAACGTCTTTTGATACTATGAATATATTTAGTCCACTTGAGGTCTTTCGAAATTACGAATTTCTTGGCGCTTTCGTTAGACGTTATCGATTAAATCTCATAGGTTAACCCTAAGATATTATGACAAGATCCTTAAGCTGGAGAGACCTCGAAATAACTTCCATGTTATAAAATTCTTTAAAATGGTGATGTGAGCCAAGCCGAATTACCTTAGCGTAATCCTACCAAACTCAAGGCACTGAGCGAAGTGTGATCGGTATTAAATGGGGTTAATACCGATCATACTTCGCTTCTGGGTCTACCCTTCCCCATGTTTTAAAAGGTGGACCGCAAATTATCTGGGTGGTCGGCAGGCATCGGTGCAATTTAGAAACGAAACATCAAAACCAAGAAGAATTAAACAAGGGGTGCCACAGGGTGGTGTCCTATCCCCACTTTTGATTAATTTCTACATATCTAAGCTACCTTCACCACCAGAAGGAGTTACTATCGTTTCCTACGCCGATGACTGCACAATAATGGCCACAGGCCCGGGCCCACAGATCGATGAGCTTTGCAACAGAATAAACGGCTACCTCCCTGATCTCTCCAGTTTTTTCACCTCGCGAAACCTGGCATTATCACCGACTAAATCCTCCGCGGCCTTATTTACAACATGGACGTCCCAAATGTCGACCATTTTGAACATCCACTTCGATGGCACTACTGTCCTACACCCCAAAATCTTGGGTGTGACGTTTGTACCGAAAATCCAGAGCCGTAATAAAATCCTCAAATCTTTTGCTGGCAGTACTTGGGGAAAAGACAAAGAAACGCTCATTACTACATACAAAGCAATTGGCCAGCCGATTGCATGCTACGCGTCCCCTATATGGTCGCCAAGCCTAAAAACTACTCACTGGAAGAAGCTACAGGCCAGCCAAAATACTGCTCTCAGAATCGCTACGGAAATACGGCACCTGAGAACTCAGCCGTATGAAGCCGAAAAACACAAGCAGGTCCTCAGTGAACTCCACAAACAGGCGTCGGTGAATCCAGTACTCAAAGAACAGTACCCAAAACTTGCGGAAGAGGAACGCACAAACCCCAGGGAAACACGAGTCACTCTAGCTCCACTTCGATCTGGATACTGTAACAGGTTAAACTCTTCATCGAATAAGTCCTCATTAAGCCAAGTTTCGATGAGAACGTAAACATCGTAGTCCATCCGGGATGAGGACAGGGAACATCTGTCGCCTTTGTGCGCATGCCGTCTATATTTTGGAAATAAATTTTTAGTGATCTACCCGCTCTGTCAACTGGATGGGTAGCTCGTTGAGCGTTGAGCGATTTATAAGAGCTAGGTGTTGTTAGACTGACTTTCAAATTGCTGAAAGGGCCGAACGTTGACGTCAGCTGGCCAAACGTTAGGGTTTAAAAGACTGTCATACAAAGCAGTAGTGAATCCTAGCTTGAAATTTATGCTCTCCAGGCTATCGAGTGGAACACCATTTTTCACTAACTTACGGCACGAAAGATGTTTGCGGTCAATTCCAGCATGCTTTGAGACAAAATCTATGATATTTTTTTCGGAGACCGTCGGCTTGAAGGAGGAAATGTGAACCTATTTCTTTTTAACAACAGCCTCGAGCTCGGTGCTCCCATTGCAGCCATGAATTATAGTCCTCCTAAGGCTGTTCCTTTCACCGGTAGTTTGACGGCCAACAAGTAGCAATATCCACATTATTAAGAGTGTTTGCAGCAGGGCCAGAAGCATCAGCAGAATCCGTAGCACTGCTCATTTGAGCAGAATTTGCAACAGCGGCAGTAGCATTAGCAGAGCGTAATCTGGTATTAGGGCTTGCATCGGCATTGGCTTCAGCTGCAGATAAATCCAGGTAGAAGTCTGGTTCAATTTGTGAGCCAGATAATTTGTTAACTACTTCTTTTTAGTTTGGCAACGCTGCCTTTAATAAACCTACTTTTTCAAAAATAGATGTCGCTGCTTAGCCTTTTGCCGTATGAGTTAAATGAAAAACAATGGCGACATTTGCCTATCACATTTCACGTGTGCAAAAATTTCACGACTTCTGCTTCTCAAGTCTCTCAAGTGATAATTGAGCGTGAGCCGGAGCTGTAAAACTCACTGGATGACGGAAAATATGTTCATGTCCCTACAAGACAGGTACCCGTTACCTAAGCGATTACTTAATCGTCACCACTGATGACATGATACGAAACTTTTATTCTCTCTCAATTCGTTTCCAGGAATGGGTCTTGAAGTTCATTCGATTGTAAACAAAAGTTCGTTCGTTTCCAAGAATGGGTCTTGAACATCATATGGCTATAGAGTTGCCGAAACTACCCAAAAAAAAAAAAAAATCCAAGAAAGCCGTTCGGTTTCATTATTGTAACGAATTTACTTGCAAATCCTCTTATTTGCAATCCTCTGCTAAGTTCGAATCACTAAACTGTTGAATAAATAACTCCAATATTGAATAACGGAAAAATGGCCTTTATTAAAATACTTCCAATAACACTCAAACTGTGCAACGAATAGCTTAATAACCAAACTGATATCTTAAAGGAAACTGACTTTCAAAATAATAGTGCTATTGCTCGCTAGATATCGTCTTACTCGTAACTGCTTGACAATTCAAATCAAACTGAATTACTTCTTACTCGCCTGCATCGCTTTTATAGTTTACGCTGCATACTTCTAGGCTCTTCGATTTCCAGAAGTTACTAGTTGTTTCGGCTACAAAATCGCCAGCCACAACTACGTGCACAAATTATTGCTCTCTCTTGTGACAACTCAGATAAGGTATATGCATGTGTTTGTAGTTTACAGTCTCCCACACACACATAAGCGTATAAGTAAATTCATCGGTGTGTGACATCTCATCTCTCGCTGCCTTGTATGTAAATGTTGCTCGTCGGAATGTGTACATATGTGTAGACGCAATTATTGATTCGTTTATGTAGATACATAATGATTGAATTATTGATGTGCATTCACGTCACTGCTTAGATCGGCTTAGAGCTGGCAGCACTCCTTAGTTTTGCTAATATTCGTAACACTGCCCTCCACCTAAGTCTGATCGTCCCGATCAGACAAATCTCTCGATCTAAACGCTGCTAATCTCTCCAAATGAACCACTTTCATTTTGGTTCGTGGTTTGGTAGTGGTTTGTATGCGGTACACTACATCGTTGATCCGTTTTACAACTTTGTATGGGCCTTCCCAGTTACACTGCAATTTCGGGGACAAACCTTTTTTTCGTTGTGGGTTGTATAGCAGCACCAAATCTCCTTCCTGAAACCCTTCCGAATTAATTGCTTTATCGTACCTCGCTTTCATCTTGTCACTCATAATCTTTGCTCGTTGCCTTACCAGATCGTGTATCTCTCTCAGCTCTTCTTCTAAGACATCAGTGGATTTCTTGACATTCCTCTCCGCATCGGCATCTATCCCATACTTCAAATCAGCTGGCAGTCGAAGGTCATTGCCAAAAATTACCTTTGCGGGAGTTTGGCCCGTTGTGTCATGTACTGCCGATCGGTAGGCCATCAAGAATAATGATATGTGTGTATCCCAGTCCTTAAGGTACTTGTCGACTACTTTCCTTAAATGCTCCTCCAATGTTCTATTGAAACGTTCCACCATACCATCGGACTGAGGATGCAATGCAGTTGTCCGTGTTTTTCGAATGCCCAACTTCTTGCACAGTTCTTGGAACACAGCTGATTCAAAATTCCTGCCTTGGTCAGAATGTAACTCCATTGGTACACCATACCTTGCAACCCATTCGTTTTTAACCACTTCTGCTACTGTTTCTGCTTCTTGGTTTGGGATTGGGTATACCTCTGGCCATTTACTGAAATAATCCATAACCACCAGTACGTATTTGTTTCCGCGGTTGCTAGTAGGAAATGGACCTGCGACATCCATGGCGATCCTTTCAAATGGTGCACCTGAAATATACTGCTTCATCTGGCCACGACTTCGGGTTTTGGGCCCTTTCGCTCTGTTGCATACCTCGCAATTGGCAATCCACTCGGTGACCGACTGACGGCAACCAACCCAATAGAATCTCTGCTTAATTTTCTCGAGTGTCTTCGTGATTCCAAGATGGCCTCCACTTGGACCATTGTGCAACTCGCTGAGCACGTCAGGAATCCTCTTCCTGGGAACAACTATAAGTTTCTTCTTGCACTGACCATCCTCACTCTCCCATACTCGATGCAAGCAACCGGATATCAATTCCAAACTGTTCCACTGTGCCCAATATGACTTCGCAATGGGACTCTCTGCTGACATATCCTCTCTGCTTGGTCTTTCGTTTCGTTCGAGCCCTTGCATAACATGTGACAGATCTGTATCTTCTAGCTGACACTTTCTTAGTTGTTCCTTGTCCCATTCATCCGTACACGTTATAGTCATTAGCCGGACATCTATAATGTCTTCTTTAGCCTCGGCCTTTGAACAGTGCTTGCATTCCAAACTACATGGCCTTCGTGACATTGCATCGGCATTTCCATGGGTACTACCTTTTCGATGCTCAATGGAAAAGTCATAGCTTTGAAGTCGCTCGATCCACCGTGCCAATTGTCCTTCCGGATTACGGAACTGCAGTAGCCATTTTAACTGCGTGATCTGTCCTGACACGGAATCGCTGGCCGTAGAGGTATTTGTGAAAATGTTTAACGCACTCTACCAATGCCAACAGCTCTCTCCGCGTAACGCAGTAGTTCCTCTCTGGTTTTCCAATCGAACGGCTGTAATATGCAACTACCTTCTCCTGTCCATCGACCAGTTGTGATAAAACGCCTCCTATAGCATATCCACTCGCATCTGTATCTAGAATAAATGTTGCTCCTGGAATCGGATATGCTAACATTGGGGCAGTGCACAAACGCTCCTTCAATGTTTGGAAAGTCACTTCTTGCTCCTTCTTCCATTCAAAAGCTTTATTTTTTCTTGTAAGCTCATGGAGGCTATGGGCTACGCTGGAAAAATTTGGTACAAATCGGCGGTAATATGTGCACAGCCCAAGAAAACTTCTCAATTCATGTAGGTTCTGTGGTCTTGGCCAATCCTTTACAGCCTCTATTTTTTCGTTCGCAGTGCAGATGCCCTCTGTCGTTACCTTGTGACCCAAATAATTGACTTCCTTTTTAAACAGCGCACACTTTTTGGGACTTAACTTCAGACCAGCGCCAGCTATTCTCTGGAAAACTTCCTCCAAATTCTTAAGATGTTCATCAAAGTTCTTGCCCAATACGATGATGTCGTCCAGGTACACCAAGCATGTTTTCCAATGTAGTCCTTTCAGTACCTGGTCCATGAGTCTCTCAAAAGTAGCTGGTGCATTACAAAGTCCAAAAGGCATCACTGTAAATTGCCAAAGACCATCACCGACACTGAAGGCTGTTTTCTCTTTATCTTCCTCCTTCACCTCCACTTGCCAGTAGCCGCTTTTCAAGTCCAGCGTGGAAAACCATTTCGTACCAGATAGCGAGTCCAGAGTGTCGTCAATTCTTGGCAATGGGTAGCTATCCTTTTTCGTTACGTCATTCAACTTCCGGTAGTCCACGCAAAACCTCATTTTTCCATCCTTCTTTTTTACAAGTACTACCGGTGAGCTCCATGGACTAGCTGATGGTTCGATGACGCCGCTGTCGCTCATTTCTTGAATGATTTGACTCACAACTTCCCGCTTCGCCAGTGGAACACTACGTGGAGCTTGACGGATCGGCCTCGCATCGCCAGTGTCAATTTGATGTTTCACAACGTTGGTGCGGCCTGGTTTAGAATCATCCTGGTCAAATATGTTCGCGTACTTTAGGAGCAGTTGTTTTGCCTTACTCTGATATGCTTTCTCTAGCCCCTGCATCCATGCCGTGATGTCATTTGAAAGATCAGTATTACTAGCTGAAACGTGTTCCTGGAGTTGTTCACAGTTAATAACTACTTCAGCCTCTTGGCATCTTCCCAAAATAGCTCCTTTAGTCAGTTTGAGTGGTGACTTGAACTCATTGAGTACTCTTACCGGAATACGACCATCTTGTTGTGTCATAGCCAGGGTTTTTCCTACAAGTATGTTTAGAGCTGATTTGTTTGCTGCTTCGACAACCCACAATTTGTTTGTCCCACAATCTCCATCAACCTTTGCCCAGATGACTGCTTCGGATTTTGGTGGTATTTGCTGACTCTCTTCCACCAGCACTCGTTTACTGCTGTAGCCTCTCTCGTAGCCGAAATTAAGTGGTACATCCATGTTTTTATATCGCATCGTCTTGCTTTGCATGTCGATCTTGATGCCCTGGTCGATTAAGAAGTCGACTCCAATTATGATTTCATCAACAATTTCTGCCACTATAAAATTGTGTACTACCGTGACGTTCCCAATTGCGACTTCACATTCTACTTCTCCAATTACCTGGGTGTCCTCTCCCGTGGCTGTACGTAATCTTGCTCCAAGCAATGGTCTTATCTTTTTGTTGACTAAATCCGCTCGAATGATGGAATGAGATGCACCCGTATCTACAGTCAGTAACCGTTCCTTTCCGTCCACATGTCCTCCAACAGTAAGATTGCTCGATCTTCTTCCAATCTGCGAGATAGAGATTATGGGGCATTCAATTGCGGGAGCCAGCTGTCGCCCCTTGCGGCTGACTCGATTTAGTTTAACGATTGAGTGGTCTTGGATATTTGCTCATCACCTTCTGCTCTGCGTTTACGACCACCCACATTGTTGGAGCTATTGGGACCGCTGCTGCAATGTCGTGCCATATGACCTGGGTTGCCACACTTGAAACATTTAATAACTCCGGCATTTTTCTGTTGTGATCCCTTCAGTGCTTCCAAAATAGTGTCTACCCAATCTGGTCTTTCCACTTCTACACGATGAGCTTTGTATGCTGGTTTACTCAATAGTGAGGCCGTTTCCTGAGTCAATGCATGTGATACCGTTTCAGCAAATGTCAGCTTTGGGTTTGCGTATGTAGCTCGCTTCGTTTCCACGTCCCGTATGCCATTTATGAAACTCTGGATTTTTACCCTTTCAGTGTATTCCACGGGTGCGTCCGCATTTGCAAGATGAGCCAATCTTTCAATATCTGAAGCAAACTCCTGCAATGTCTCATTTGCTTTTTGGTAGCGGTTTTGCAACTCAATTTGGAATATCTGTTTCCTATGCTCGCTTCCGTAACGTCTCTCTAAAGCGCTCATCAATGTTTCGTAATGGTTCCGCTCGTACTCTGGGATGGTCTGTAAGATTTCCGCGGCAGGCCCTTTCAGTGCAACGAACAGAGCTGCAACTTTATCTTCAGCATTCCATTGGTTCACTGCTGCGGTCTTCTCAAACTGTAGCTTAAAGACCTGAAAAGGAACAGAACCGTCAAAGGATGGTGTCTTTACCTTTGGATTACTCGCTGAAACAGCTGGGCGATTTAGTTGTAACTGCTCCATACGACCTTTTAAATCATCTACTTCTGCCTGAAATTGAGCCATTTTTGCATCCTGCGCTTCCAGTTTTGATGATACCTGTTCCAAAATTTCTGCCGAAATTTCAGACATACGTGCCTCTTGCGCTTCCAATTGAGATGCCATATATGTCTTTTGGTCTTCCAGTTGAGATGACACTTGCGACGTCATTTCTGAAATACGTGCCTCCTGTGATTCCAGTTGGGATGCCATATATGTCTTCTGCTCTGCCAGTTGAGTTTCCATCTTGGATGTAATACGTGTCTCCTGTGACTCCAGTTGGGATGTTATATTTGTCTTTTGTTCTTCCAGTTGTGATGACATGTTGGTGGATATTTGTGATGACATTTCGGACATTTGTGCCGATATTGCAGCCAATATCATGTTCAAGTCTGTGTTTGTAACTGTCTGCGATGTTTCGTTTTTCTCTTCAATTTTTGTTGTTGTTTCGTCCCCATCAGGATAAAAGACAAACTCGTCCACATCAATTCCTTGCGACTCCATTACCTCTCGTAGCCGTGCTTGAAGTTCGATCTTATTTCCGGTTGTATTTAATCCACGGTTCTCCAACTCCTTTTTCAGTTGCTGGATCTTCAATTCACTGAACTTTGCCATGTCCAAGTCGTATTCCCAATCTTCGGAATTTATTCAACAATTCCTCTTCTGACACCAATTGTAACGAATTTACTTGCAAATCCTCTTATTTGCAATCCTCTGCTAAGTTCGAATCACTAAACTGTTGAATAAATAACTCCAATATTGAATAACGGAAAAATGGCCTTTATTAAAATACTTCCAATAACACTCAAACTGTGCAACGAATAGCTTAATAACCAAACTGATATCTTAAAGGAAACTGACTTTCAAAATAATAGTGCTATTGCTCGCTAGATATCGTCTTACTCGTAACTGCTTGACAATTCAAATCAAACTGAATTCCTTCTTACTCGCTGGCGCCGCTTTTATAGTTTACGCTGCATACTTCTAGGCTCTTCGATTTCCAGAAGTTACTAGTTGTTTCGGCTACAAAATCGCCAGCCACAACTACGTGCACAAATTATTGCTCTCTCTTGTGACAACTCAGATAAGGTATATGCATGTGTTTGTAGTTTACAGTCTCCCACACACACATAAGCGTATAAGTAAATTCATCGGTGTGTGACATCTCATCTCTCGCTGCCTTGTATGTAAATGTTGCTCGTCGGAATGTGTACATATGTGTAGACGCAATTATTGATTCGTTTATGTAGATACATAATGATTAAATTATTGATGTGCATTCACGTCACTGCTTAGATCGGCTTAGAGCTGGCAGCACTCCTTAGTTTTGCTAATATTCGTAACATTATTTTCAAAAAATCAGCAAGTAAGGTGATAAAAACTTATTAAAATTTATAAAAAAGGCAAAGTTTTGTAGAAATATTTTGTAGTAGATAAGTGAAAAAATATGAAATAATATATTTCGATTGCGTTGCTTTGCTTTGTTGCGCTGGCACCGCCATAAGATAACAATGAACGGCTAGCACCTTTTTCACTTTGATCCACATACAATAAAAAACGCAAAAAATTTATAAGAAATTACGAAATTAGATCACTTGGTGAAGTATCTGCGTTGTCGTCCGCAAAAGGGTGTTAATTATACATGTTGCGTTAACCTATACGTATACCTACAATTTATCTCAGCTGTCAAAAGTGGAATGTTGCAACGCTCCACAAAAACCTGGCCTTTATGCATCCATTTACATCAATGCGAAGACTAAGAAGCTGACTTTTTCTCCAATCGAAAGCTGCTATCAAAACCCGTTTCGTGTGCAGCCCTTCGATGAAAGGTGTTGTCACTGATAAATTTTCCACGGGTGAAAAATAGTTATTTTTTCTTCGAATTTGTAATCCTGACAAAAATTCGAGTTTTTTGATATCCCATTTGACAATCTTGAGTAAGTTTTCAGTGAAAATTATAAATTAAACCTTTATCATGTAAAATACCCCAAAGTTATTCTGAAATGCCCAAATTTGATTTTGAGTATGATGGTATCTATGGCCAATATTATAAAAAATGCACATTTTCACGCGCTCTCAGAGAGCGAGAAGTTTCATATCATGTCATCTGTGATCGTCACCAATAACTTGTTCACCAATTATCGTCTTATTGACTTTTACATTGCTGTCGTGAAAAAGGTAACGCATGCGCTCTCTCAAAATAGTGTACGTGTGACGCGCTTTCTCACTCTTACCTATTGTGTTTTCGACATTCCTTCTCGCTCGATGTTATTTACATTTTTAAGTTACTTCATCAGTTATGTTTTCGTTATCGCTAACCAAAACATATGCAACAACAACAACACGGGTAACTGGCCTATCGGTTACCCGTACCGGTTACCTTCTGTCAAATCGCTTTTTCCATGAATGAAACGCGTCCTTTATGTTCAGATAATATTTAATTATAACAAATTCATATACACAATGTTTTTTTACAATTTAAATTATTCCCTTATTACTCTAGTGAACTTTACATATGTGTATATTGATATGTACAAGCTAATTAAGTACAATAACGTCTATTAATAGCTGTGCCCTTTCTGAAACTTTCGAAGCTCAGTGATGATGCCCAATTTTTCCTGCGCTGGTGGTGTTGTTCAACATCAGTTTGCAGAGCCATATGAGTTTGGTAGGGATAATACCGGAAGCCCTAATTCGTGCTAAAAAAGTCGATTTACAGGTGATATTGATCCTTAGGTCTTGACCCTTTCCCATAGTATGCTTGTTAGCGCCTTATCTGTGGTACTAAAAAGGCGGGTGGATAGTTGTCGCAGTTTTCTTATAATTTGTTCTTCCTTCAGCTACAGCTGGAATATTTGGAATATTGCTATGCGCACATCGTCAAAATCAAATTACCTAGAATGAGAAAGAAACTAATATCAGTAAGGATAGATTAAAGTTTTTAATATATTTAAACCGAAAAGTGTTATATAAATAGGGCTCCACAATTAGCCCTTTTCTGAGAGGCCAAAAGCACAAAGGACTCAAGGAGATTTCAGATAACTAGAATCAGGGGTACCCGAAGATACTTCGCTGTTGCATTCATAGAAAACACAACATTATAACAAGGGATAATTGATTGATGCTACGAAGGAAATTAGACGTGCTACAAAAACAAACAAATGCAGATGACTGTTTAATTCAACAACAACAACAACTGTTTATTTCATTATCCGAAGTTCTTGTATGGACGTGCAGTATGAAAAGTACAAAGTACTGCTAAAACTGATTTCCCCGAGTAACCCGGGAACGAATTTATGTGACTACGCCTATCCTTCTTTGGCAGCATGGTCTAGAACCAGTTCCCTGTTGGACAGGAAAATAAACGTTTGGTTATCTCCAAGTTGATCATATGCTATTACAGAATATACTCGTTTGCTGCATCAGACCAGTACATCCAACTTTCCCAGATTTTCTGGGCTCAGCAAAGGTATCCTCCTGAATGGTGCATTTGTTGCACGCTGCTGCCTGGCCGATCACTCAAGGTCACTAACGCTTCTCATGGCTCCAGGGGGTTAGGGGGCTTAGAGTATACCCGCGGTAGGCATACCTGCGTAAGAGGCGATTAAAATACCAAATTGGTTCAGGGGGTTGTGTAGCGCAACCCGTTCAATGGGTTGCCAGCGCAATATATAGCTTCTCCAACCCAATTGTGAACCTCACCTACCCGTGGTGAATCCTGTTTCTTTAACAGCCGAGGCTCTGGCGACCCCATGTTCCTTATGGAACTACATTTGAAGGCGCTTAGTTAGCTGACATCGCTTACTTAAACGGTTGATTCTAAAGTAAAAACCAAAACAAAATATAGTTTAGGTTGAACTGGCGGGTTCATGACGACCTCACATAGACTGAATGAGTCCGTAGTGTTACCAGAAGTTTGTTTTAACGACCAAGCTAAAAACCCTATCAACAACCAGGACATGTAAGAAAGTATTGTGGTAGTCTTTTTGTTGATATAACAAAAACTTTTGACATGGTTGACCATAATATTCTTCTAAGTAAACTACATTCAGCTGGCATCCGTGGAAATGTTCTTGATTGGTTTAAATCATATTTAAATACAAGAATACAAAGGGTCAGAATAGACAATTCTTTAAGCACAGCTAGATCGATGGATTTGGGGGTCCCTCAAGGTTCAGTCCTTGGTCCAGTTTTATTTTTAATTTATATAAATTCTATATTTTCAATACCTTTCCTGGGTAAAGTCACTGCTTTTGCAGATGACTTGGCTATTGCATATGCGACAAACAATGCATTCAATCTTTTTGCGGATATATATCATGATGTGCACCTGAGTGGCAAGCTGATGTATTTCAGCCTCTCAGGCAAGGAAGTGCCAAGCAGTGATATTACTTTCCATTCTGCAAGTTGTATGCGGTATGAACTTTATACTCATACTTGTATTGATCAGGGGTCTCGAGTTGGCTATGCACCTGAATTTGACTGCGACGGAAAATGCTTTAAGATCGAAGTGGTATCCAATTTTAAGTACCTGGGTATTATAATAGATCAAAATTTGAGTTGGTCGTCCCATATCTCTACTATGAAACAATATCTGTTATCCACTCTGCGCTCATTTTATCGTCTTAAAAAACTATGTTCACGCAGTGTACTGAAAATGGTGTATTTCGGACTAGTACAATCTAAATTACAATATGGTATAAGTTGCTGGGGAAGTGCGTATAATAGTAAAACTCGTCCGCTCTTAATTCTGCAGAAGTGTCTCATAAGAAGAATATGTAACGCGAACCGCCTATCACACACTATGAACCTTTTAAACGGTTAAATATTCTGCCTGTGAGGCACTTGTATTTCTATAAAGTTTTAAAAATATTTTTTATGAGGTGTGGGTATCTATAGATATATACTGTAACGAATTTACTTGCAAATCCTCTTATTTGCAATCCTCTGCTAAGTTCGAATCACTAAACTGTTGAATAAATAACTCCAATTTGTAGTAATGCAAAATGGCCTTTATTAAAGTACTTCACAATAACACTCCAACTGTACAACGAATAGCTTAATAACCAAACTGATAGCTTAAAGGAAACTGACTTGCAAAATAATAGTGCTATTGCTCGCTAGATATCGTCTTACTCGTAACTGCTTGACAATTCAAATCAAACTGAATTACTTCTTACTCGCTGGCGCCGCTTTTATAGTTTACGCTGCATACTTCTAGGCTCTTCGATTTCCAGAAGTTACTAGTTGTTTCGGCTACAAAATCGCCAGCCACAACTACGTGCACAAATTATTGCTCTCTCTTGTGACAACTCAGATAAGGTATATGCATGTGTTTGTAGTTTACAGTCTCCCGCACACACATAAGCGTATAAGTAAATTCATCGGTGTGTGACATCTCATCTCTTGCTGCCTTGTATGTAAATGTTGCTCGTCGGAATGTGTACATATGTGTAGACGCAATTATTTATTCGTTTATGGAGATACATAATGATTGAATTATTGATGTGCATTCACGTCACTGCTTAGATCGGCTTAGAGCTGGCAGCACTCCTTAGTTTTGCTAATATTCGTAACACTGCCCTCCACCTAAGTCTGATCGTCCCGATCAGACAAATCTCTCGATCTAAACGCTGCTAGCATCGCCAAATGTACCACTCTTCTACTCCGTGGTTTCTCAATGCTTTTTATGCGGTAGATGGTATCACTGAGCTTCTTCACAATCTTGTACGGGCCTTCCCAACTGCACCGAAATTTGGATGGAACAACTTTCCGCCGGTGAGGGTTGTATAACAGTACCAAATCTCCCGCCAAGAAACTTTTCGAATTATTGTTCTCATGGTACCTGTGTTTCATCGTACCACTCAATACCCTGGTTCGTTCCTTTACACTCTGTTGTTTGGCCGATGAACTACTTCGTAGAGCTTGCGCTGGACGGATTTGCTTTGCATAATCAGTATCGTTCCCACGTTTCCCCACAGTAGTGCGCTCTGGATTGAAACTACCCTCGCATTCCTTCTCGAAAATTCGTCGCTTCATTTTCCTGCGTCTTTTAGGTTTTGTCAATGCCAGTGTTTCTCTCGCAGGTACTTTTGATTTTGATTTATTTGGCCCATTCGATCTATCACCCTTTGCCTTCGACTTTCGTGGTCTTTGTCGAGTCTTTTCCACCAGTACCCGATTACTGCTAAACCCTTTTTCCAAACTACAGTTAAGTGGTATGTCCTGGTTCTTATAGCGCATCACCCTTTTCTGCATATCGATCTTGATGTCATGGTCAACCAAGAAGTCCACTCCCAATATGACTTCATCAACGATCTTCGCCACAACGAATTTGTGTAAAACCATGACCTTCCCAATCAGTACTTCACATATCACTTCTCCCTGGACTTGTTTATACTCGCCTGTGACCGTACACAACCTTGCTCCAGGTAATGACTTTACTCTCCTGTAGACCAAATCAGATCGAATCAAGGAATGAGATGCCCCCGTATCTACAGTCAGTACACGCTCTTTACCATCCACATTCCCTCTGACGGTAAGACTGCTTGATTTCCTTCCAATTTGCGACACAGATATCACAGGACATTCAATAGCCGGGGCAAGTTTTCGTTCTTTACATTCGACACGCTCTTGCTCATTTCCGCCAGCTTTGCGTTTACGGCCACCCACATTGTTGGAACTATTAGCACCAAGATCGCAATGACGTGCAATGTGACCTGGGTTGCCGCACTTGAAACATTTAATAACTCCGGCATTCTTCTGTTGAGATCCCTTCAGTGCTTCCAAAATTGTGTCTACCCATTCTGGCCTTTCTACTTCTACACGATGAGCCTTATATGCTGGTTTACTTAATAGGGAGGCAGTTTCCTGAGTCAATGCATGTGATACCGTTTCAGCAAATGTCAGTTTTGGGTTCGCGTATGTAGCTCGCTTCGTTTCCACGTCTCGTATGCCATTTATAAAACTCTGGATTTTTACCCTCTCGGTGTATTCCACGGGTGCGTCCGCATTTGCGAGATGAGCCAATCTTTCAATATCTGAAGCAAACTCCTGCAATGTTTCATTTGCTTTTTGGTAGCGGTTTTGCAACTCAATTTGGAATATCTGTTTCCTATGCTCGCTTCCATAACGTCGTTCTACAGCAGCCATCAATGCTTCATAATTGTTCCGCTCTCCTTCGGGAATCGTCTGTAGAATTTCCGCTGCTGGCCCCTTCAGTGCCACGAACAGAGCTGCAACTTTATCTTCAGCATTCCATTGGTTCACTGCTGCGGTCTTCTCAAACTGTAGCTTAAAGACCTGAAAAAGAACAGAACCGTCAAAGGATGGTGTCTTTACCTTTGGATTACTCGCTGAAACAGCTGGGCGATTTAGTTGTAACTGCTCCATACGACCTTTTAAATCATCTACTTCTGCCTGAAATTGAGCCATTTTTGCATCCTGCGCTTCCAGTTTTGATGATACCTGTTCCAAAATTTCTGCCGAAATTTCAGACATACGTGCCTCTTGCGCTTCCAATTGAGATGCCATATATGTCTTTTGGTCTTCCAGTTGAGATGACACTTGCGACGTCATTTCTGAAATACGTGCCTCCTGTGATTCCAGTTGGGATGCCATATATGTCTTCTGCTCTGCCAGTTGAGTTTCCATCTTGGATGTAATACGTGTCTCCTGTGATTCCAGTTGAGATGACATATACGTTTTCTGTTCTTCCAGTTGAGATGACATATACGTTTTTTGTTCTTCCAGTTGTGATGCCATATATGTCTTCTGCTCTTCCAGTTGTGATGACATTTGTGACGACATTGATGCTACAGTCGATGTTTGTGCAGATATTGCAGCCAATATCATGTTCAAGTCTGTGCTGGTAACCGTCTGCGATGTTTCGTTTTTCTCTTCAATTTTTGTTACTTCCTCGCCATCAAGATGAAAGTCATACTCTTCCACATCAATTCCTTCCGCTTCCATTGCCTCTCGTAGCCGTGCCTGAAGTTCAAGTTTAACGCCGCTTGTATTCAATCCACGGCTCTCCAACTCCTTCTTTAGTTGCTGGATCTTCAATTCACTGAACTTTGCCATGTCCTTGTTGTCCTCCGGAATTTATTCAACAATTCCTCTTCTGACACCAATTGTAACGAATTTACTTGCAAATCCTCTTATTTGCAATCCTCTGCTAAGTTCGAATCACTAAACTGTTGAATAAATAACTCCAATTTGTAGTAATGCAAAATGGCCTTTATTAAAGTACTTCACAATAACACTCCAACTGTACAACGAATAGCTTAATAACCAAACCAGGGATGCACCTTAACGTTAAGCTAATCGTTTATCAAAAAATTTCCACCGTTTCCGTTGAAACACTTCGAAATATTATCGATAAAGAAATTATCAAAATAAATTGTATCTCGTTTTTAACTGAAACGAAAAGCTTTCGTTAACGTTAAAAACGTTAACAAAAACGTGATACTTTATGTTTGAATTGTGCTGGCAATGCTATAGCAATGGTGAAGCCGTAAGGTGGCAACAACGAGCGCACACACACACACAAACTCTATGTAATTTGTTTGTGTAATTCGTTGGTGGTAATGTCAAAAATACTTTGAGAAATGTTCGTACTGTCAAAATTCATGAGAAAAGTTGCAATCAGCTTGGCTAATGCTTTCACCTTTAATGACTCCGCCATCAATCAGCTTTGCCAGCATAGTTTGAAATTAATAATCAACATAAACGATTTGATTTCGTTTTGATATGGCAGAAAACGAAACGAAATCAATTCGTTAATTTGACGATCTTAACGTTAATAAACGAAGCGAAATGACTTCGTTTCGTTTATTAACGTTGATTATCGTAACGAAATGATATCGTTTCGTTGGTTAAGCATGCCTGAACCAAACTGATAGCTTAAAGGAAACTGACTTTCAAAATAATAGTGCTATTGCTCGCTAGATATCGTCTTACTCGTAACTGCTTGACAATTCAAATCAAACTGAATTACTTCTTACTCGCTGGCGCCGCTTTTATAGTTTACGCTGCATACTTCTAGGCTCTTCGATTTCCAGAAGTTACTAGTTGTTTCGGCTACAAAATCGCCAGCCACAACTACGTGCACAAATTATTGCTCTCTCTTGTGACAACTCAGAAAAGGTATATGCATGTGTTTGTAGTTTACAGTCTCCCGCACACACATAAGCGTATAAGTAAATTCATCGGTGTGTGACATCTCATCTCTTGCTGCCTTGTATGTAAATGTTGCTCGTCGGAATGTGTACATATGTGTAGACGCAATTATTTATTCGTTTATGGAGATACATAATGATTGAATTATTGATGTGCATTCACGTCACTGCTTAGATCGGCTTAGAGCTGGCAGCACTCCTTAGTTTTGCTAATATTCGTAACAATACGTAGTCCAATATACCCCCCACAAAGGCTAAGAAGCAGCTCACATTCAAATGTTGTAGTTCCTGCTTCTCGTACCATCCTGTTTCGCAACTTCTACATAATAGTGTCCTGCATGGTTTTCAATAAGCTTCCCGAAGCTATACAAAGCATTAGGAGACTATCCGTTTTCTTGAAGGAGGTGAAACTATGGCTCCTTTGTTTGAATCATGATGATATAGAAGTTCTGTTGCGGCCTGTTACGTAAAGTATTTCCCTTTAAAAATTTTAAAATTTAACAAATTTTATAATTAATATAATATAATATAATATAATATAATTACTAGTATTTTCATTATATACTTTGTCTTTCACTACCTCTGTATAATTCTTTCGTAGTAAGCACACTTGTAAATTGGAATTTGTTTAATTCTTCAACTTCTGTAAATATTTCTTCTTCATTACATAGATTTTGTATTGCACCCCACAATGTACAACATAGATTTATAGTTATTTAAGGAAATGGTGTTATCTTTGTCCTGTTATTTGGACACTAAACACCATTAACTGTTATCTTTTGCTAATTTTATATATATAAGTATACTTCTGTTTTATGAGTTGTATAAATTTAAGATTGCACAGGATAATAATGAATAAAATAAATGAATGAATGAATGAATGAACCAGGACATGTTAAAAATAACTCCGTCCTCTTGACAAATACCAGAAGCTTCCTAGAACTTAAGCCACTTGCTGCTTCTATATCTGACAGCTGTCAGCTGGAGTCTTAGCCTGGCAAGCGCAGGGCACGAGCACGGAACGTAATCGATCGTTTCCTCCTCCAACCCGCACTTCCTACATCTGCTATCACTGACCAAGCCTAATTTAAAGGCATGTGACGCCAGAAGACAGTGTCCAGTAAGAATACCCGTCATGAGTCTACAGTCTACAGTTTAATGATAATGAAAATATAAGAATCAGTGTTTATGAATAACATATTTTAATTAATCTCTTACAACAACGTGATCGGTGGCTACACGTCCATGTAGATAGTGTGGTGTTCCACCTTGTATAAACGTAGCTACTGTATGTGCTCAACCGTGCAAATGGACATAAGCAGTAACATTATTCACATAAAAATAGCTTGGTATTTGTGCAGGCATCAATATAGCATACATTGGTCCAGTTTGGTGTGCACCAGCCACTGGTACAAACACTTTTGAATGCATAGCTTTCATATATATTGGATGTCCAGCAGTGCTCCGGTTGTGCCAAAATGTAATGGGCTGCTCAGTATCTTGGTACGGCTGTATAGGTATGGGCGGGTGCAATGTATTACTAGTCTGCTCAAGATCGTATGGTACATAGATGGCTCGAAGACGCCAGAGGGGATTGGAGCCAGAGTTTTCAGACCCAGAGCCAAAATATCAGTAACTCTAAAAGCACATCCGAGCATTTTCAAGCGGAAGTATTTGCCATAAGTTAGTGCGCTAAGCTGAACCTTCAGCGCTGATAGCCCAATGAAACAATTGCCATACTCAGTCAGGCAGTCAGGCCCCACTAAAGGCATTTGCGGCGTTCGAAAGTGCGTAGAAAACCTAAATCAATTAGGAGCACACAACGTAGTACTGTTGCCCTGGGTCCTAGGCCACAGGGGAGTAGAGGGTAATGAGCAGGCGGACTCAGTGTTTAATTTATTGCGTCCCTCCCACAAATTGTCATCCTCTCAGCAGATCCTTGCAGCGGGTCTGCGCCATACTCTCCTCTTCCGGGAAGGTATCGACCCCAATCCGGGTCCTTCTCCTGGCCCCGGTTCTGAGAAATGAGTTTGCTGCGTTTGCCGGAAAAGAATCTTTTTAGGACGGTCATATATATAAGGGCCTGAAATATTTCAATGAACTTCCTAATCACATAAAAAGTAGTAATAACTTCAATACTTTAAAAAAAAAGTTTATTGGAGCATTGTAAAATCCTTCCAATAAGATAAAGTTTTTCTCCTCTTATTTTTTACATGATATATCCGATAATGGAGCGCGAAAAGGGAATGGTAATATTGGAAGCAGCAAAATACAATGCATCCGGCCCTAAGGAAAAGAAAATCGGTCGCCACCTGTAACTCCAGACAGTTCCAACAACTAATTTCGCTGGAATTCGGTATTTCCAGCTGATATTTACTGTTGCTGATCGGAATCACTCGCATTCCGACAGCATTAATATAACAATAAAATTATATAATGTGTAACAAAAATAACGAAAATAAGGCCAAACAAAAGTTGGAGCAGGGGGGATTGGAAACACGTCCTTTTCAACCTCCAATTATATGTTGAGCTTTGGTAATCGGAATCTTCATGCATTCCGACAGCGTCTTTACTAAAAAAAGTTGAGGGGTGATTGGAAACACGTTATTTTCAATTTCCAACATCCAAAGACATGTTTAGCTGTGTTGATCGGAGACTAATACCTTCCGACAGCTTAAAATACACATATAATTGAAAAATATAAGTTCCAAATTTTGTTGCCTTAAACTGGGAGCACTGGAGGATTGGAAACGTGTCCTTTCCAACCTTCCTTAAATGAGTGGCTCCCAGACTCGTCCCTTTGTCACGCTAGTAAATATGCTGATCGGAATCACATGGCATTCCAACAGCATATTCAATAGAAATAAGTGATTATAACAATGAATTGTACTTAGTAGTTTAAGTTTTAGGCCTAAATAGCCGTAATAATAAATAAATTAAATTAAAAAAATAAATACTCTTGTCAGTGTTTCACGTGCAAGGGATGGTTGCATCGGCCAGGTTGCTCTGGGCTAGATTTCAAAATCCAGCGTCCTCGTAACTTTTATAAATCTTTGTGGTTCTTGTTGTTCACGGCCTCATTACATTACGAGGAAATACGGCACCTGAGAACACAGCCGTATGAAGCTGTACAACATAAGCATGTCTTCAGTGAACTCCACAAACAGGCGTCGGACCTCTATGCCGGTGATTCCTGTACTCAAAGAACACAACTAGCAGAGGAGGAACGCACTCTCCCTAGGGAAACGAGAGTAGTCACTCTACCTCAAATTCGAGCTGGATAGCGTAACAGGTTAAACTCTTACCTATCCAGAATCAACCCCGACATACAAAACATTGTCCTGCTTGTAATGTGTCCCCACATGACACCAACCATCTCTTTAACTGTATTGTGGAACCAATGCCTCTAACACTCCTCTCATTATGGTCCACCCCTGTTGAAACAGAAAGTTTCCTTGGACTCCCGTTATGACAATTTGTGATCAGTCGCACCTATTGGATGGGACGAAGCACTGCTATAACAACAACAGCAGGTGGACAACCCGGAAAGAGAGGTAGCAACTGCATAACCCATCGATCCCGAGCCGTTCCTGGCAGTTGGCACACTCAATAAATGCCCCTAATAGTAGAAGGGAGGGAAAAGAGAGAACACTGGTGCAATATGCCAGGCCTGAGTCAGTCTAAGTTACTGTTAGGGGGTTACAGCACAACTCGATATAGGGCATTAATAGGCTTCTCAGAAACATAACCTAAGTCTCCTAACGGCTACTCTTACCAGACACTGTAGACTGAACAGTCACATGCAAAACCTGCGTATAATATCGAACAACACATACCGATTTTGTGATGGATCAGCAGACGGCGGACCATATCCTTCTAGATTGCGGCGAAATTTCAAGCCGTAGGGCTAAGTTTATGGGCTCATCACGTAGAAATATGAGTTGGCCCATTGCTACATTACAGTGGAGTATAATGGTAAGTATTCCAGTGGACCACATCCCTGCAAAAATTGTTGGATCATGTGGTCCACTGGAGTACTTACCATTATACTCCACTGTAATGCAGCAATGGACCAACTCATCTTTCTACACGAACATATTGTAAGCCGATCATTGCTCGTTTTTAACGATTGTAATCACCTACACGATGTATACTGGACTGTGGGTACTCCATGGATTACTCTGATGTAATGCGGAGCTGGAGTATATGGTCCAGTCCTAGGACATCGCAATGTTAATTGGACCATATTTTTTGTATGGATTGTGGTTAATTTTGGAGCACTCGGTTGGTCCATAGCGAGTACTCCATAGATGCATGCATGGAGTACTCGCGATTTTTGCAGGGATGATCATTGTGAATGATGACAAAGTGTGATCTCTTATCTGTCAACTGCCTGACAGGCTGTCCAATATGGCTACTTTTCAGCGTTTTGACAGTCTGTTCAATATGGCGGCGCCTATCTTCAGCGGGTGATAGAAAGAGATACAGAATGAGACAGCGATAGTCAAATACGAATCAGGTGATCCAATCACTTTGGAATTTTGACGTCTATGCAGAAGAGATCACACTTTGTCATCATTCACAATGCACATGATCCCACGATTTTTGTTTGCAGGGTAGTTATGTAAACACTGCCGCTAGATGGGTCTCCTAAGCATTATCTAAGCGAGGATAGGCGTTTTTTTACGCGCAAACTTAAATGTATACGCGTGCAAAAAAAAACGCGGCTATTGTCAATTTTATACGTCAATCATCTGATAGGTGAACAGTGAGGCATCGTTCCAGTATGTTTACAATTAACAGAAGATGTCGCATGCCACTAGGTAACACATGGTAAATCAGCTGTATTTATACCGTTTTTTTCTGCAAAACAACACAGCAAAGTCCCGGAATTCTAAGACAAAATTATGCTGAATTTTAACGTTATTCGTGGAACTAGCGCGATTCGCAATGCCCAATTCAACGCTTTTCTGACACGAACCTTTCGTCACGAGTTTAACCAGAAAGAGCCCAAAAACTTAACAATAAAAGAAGATAACGTGGATCTTAAATCCACACAAAATGCGCCTGCAGAAGGCGCTTCTAAGGTGAGACATACGTGGTTCAAATTTACTAATCTAATTATTCACTGATTTCAAATGGAAGTTCCAGCAAAAAGACACACTGTCCGGTGCCATAAAAAGAAAATACCAAATATTTTACGATGAAGATTCCAGCGAAATTTTCGATGTTGAAGAGGAACGACAGCGTTATCAGATAGAAGAGGAGCCCAAAGTAGTTGTCCATGACGAATTCTTTGGAATCAACCTAAATCGTAAGTAAATTGTTTATAAAATAAATAAGGAGAGTTTAGTACAAGATTATCTTCTCAACGGGCTGTGGGGAGTAACAGAGAAGCTGTAGCACAACAATAGTATCAGATACGGCAAGACGTCGCTTTCAATACCACCCGATACAAAAACAGCACCAAACTACAGCTGAACCTTCTTGCTACCACCCTGCAAAAATCGTTGGATCACGTGGTCCACTGGAGTACTTACCATTATACTCCACTGTAATGCAGCAATGGACGCACTCATATTTCTAGACGAACATATTGTAAGCCGATCATTGATCGTTTTTAACGATTGTAATCACTACACGATGTTTATTGCACTGTGGGTACTCCATGTATTACTCTGATTTAATGCGGAGCTGGAGTATATGGTTCAGCCCTAGGACGTCGCAATGTTACTTGGACCATATTTTTTGTATGAATAGTGGTTAATTTTGGAGCACTCGCTTGGTCCATAGCGAGTACTCCATACATGCATGCATGGAGTACTCGCGATTTTTGGAGAGTAACAATACAGGACTATCTTACTAGTAAATCCAATTTAAAAGGTAACAACTAAGTTTGGAGAATGGATGGAGAATACGACTTTTAACACTCGAAGAAGACCCTTTCACAAACAACCTTTCACTGCTACAACAACAACCCTTTCACCAACACACAGTCCATTTTGCAGAAAAAATAGATGACTTCCTCCTCACTTACTATAACTGGTGTCTGTTTTTCACGAGCTTTCATCCCTACACAGGCTGCATTTGATTTATTGGACTTTTAAACGCTGTATAACGTCCCAAGGCAGTCGGTGTTATGTACCGGAGCGACTCGGGATTTTTCCAGACCAAGGACTGTCATTTCAGTATAACCCCATTTAATTTGTTACATCCCTCCCATAAATTGTCATCCTCCCAGCAGCTCCTTACAGCGGGACTGCTCCATATTCTCTTGCTCCGGGAAGGTACCGAACCCAATCCGGGTCCGTCTCCTGACCGCGGTCCTGAGAAATGGTTGCTGCATCTGCAGGAAAAGAATCTTTTTAGGACGGTCATACTCTGTTCAGTGTGTCTCGTGTAAGGGATGGTTGCATCGGACAGGTTGTTCTGCGCTTGATCCCAAAACCGGACGTCCACGTAACTTTTATAAATCTTTTGTGGCTCCTTGCTGTTCACGCCCAAGGGCGTCCCGTAGTCCACACCTAAGCGCCCAATTACACCGGGTACTCCAATGCTTACCCAAGGACGTCCAATCCCAGGGCCACAACAGCAGTTCGTCCCAGGCGTAATCACCCATCTCTTACTCCTAGAGTGGCGACGTCTCCCTCGTTGCACTTCAGAATTCTGCAGTTAAAGTGTAAAGGATTAACTGGGAAGATCACGGAGATAGTCGATTTCATGAAGCGGCACAACATCCGCATCGCCGCGATTCAAGAGACTAAACTCATGGCAAGATCTGCTCTGCAGACCTGTTCTGGGTGTAATGTCCACAGAAAAGATCGTGAGAGCGGAAAAGGAGGCGACCTCGCGTTTATCTTACACCACTCAGTGCAATATCATTTATTTGAAGTTTAAAAAAGGAAAGTGGGACGAATACAAATCCTTTACAGACAACCGCTTTGCTGCCCTCCCAATCCCGACTGATGATCGCCAAGGGAAGCGTGCTTTCCGCAAGGTCATTGAATCCACCTCGGCTCGCTTCATTCCCGCCGGTAGAATTCCCGAAATTCGGCCTCACTTTCCGGCGCAGGCCGCAAATTTAGCGAGAGAACGTGACCTTATAAGACAGCTCGATCCCGGTGCCCCCAAATAAGGGATATAAACCAACGCATCAGATTGCTTGTGGATGAACACAAGCGGGCGAAATGGGAGGAGCACCTAAGCGGTTGTAACCTCTCTGCCGGTGTAGGTAAACTATGGTCCACCGTAAAGTCCCAATCGAATCTGTCTCAGCACAATGACAAAATTTCCATCGCCTTTGGCGATAAAGTCCTGTCGGATGCGAAAAAATGCGCGAGCGCTTTCTGCCGACAATATATAATGCATTCTACGGTCGACAAAGATAGACGGAGGGCCAACAGACACGCACATAAGCATAAATTCAGCGCATCTCCGATTACCATCACCGCCAAAGATGTTGAGGATGCCATCGGTCATGCTAAACCATCCAAAGCAGTGCGCCCAGACGGCATAGCCATGCCGATGCTTAAAAGCCTAGGAAAAGGGTTTCAAATATTTAGCGCATGTCTTCAACATGTTTCTTTCCACCTTTGTCATTCCCGAAAAATGGGAAATGGCCAAGGTGGTCCCGCTACTAAAGCCTGGGAAACCAGCTAACATAGAGAGTCATTCCGCCGATATCTCTTATCGCCAGAAGCCAAGACGCTTGAAGCCGTTTTGCTCCCCTACTTCAAAGCAAATTTGCAGGTAGCCTGTCATCAGCATGGCTTCAGAAAACTTCATAGCACCACCACCGCGCTAAATGCCATTACCACCCAGATAAATCGCGGTTTAAATCAAAACCCCCACCATAGAACAGTACTCGTTGCGCTAGACCTATCAAAAGCTTTTGATGCGGTCAACCATGGCACGTTACTGCAAGGCCTGGAAGGGTCTACCCTTCCCCCATGTCTTAAAAGGTGGACCGCAAATTATCTGGGTGGTCGGCAGGCATCGGTCCAATTCAGAAGCGAAACATCAAAGCCAAGAAGAATTAAACAAGGGGTGCCACAGGCTGGTGTCCTATCCCCACTTTTGTTTAATTTCTACATATCAAAACTACCTTCACCACCGGAAGGAGTTACTATCATTTCTTACGCCGATGACTGCACAATAATGGCAACAGACCCGGGGCACAGATCGATGAGCTTTGCAACAGAATAAACGGCTACCTCCCTGACCTCTCCAGTTTTTTCGCCTCGCAAAACTTGGCATTATCACCGACTAAATCATCCGCGACCTTATTTACAACTTGGACGTCCCAAATGTCGACCATTTTGAACATCCACGTCGATGGCACTACGCTACCGACTGTCCTACACGCCAAAATCTTGGGAGTGACGTTTGATCAGGATCTACATTTTGGTGAGCATGCAGCCGCAATTGTACCGAAAATCCAGAGCCGTAATAAAAACCTCAAATCTCTTGCTGGCAGTACTTGGGGAAAAGATGAAGAAAAGCTCATTACTACTTACAAAGCAATTGGCCAGCCGATTGCATGCTACGCGTCCCCTATATGGTCGCCAAGCCTTAAAACTACTCACTGGAAGAAGCTACAGGCCTGCCAAAATACTGCTGTCAGAATCGCAACGGGCTGTCTTCTTATGTCCCCAGAGCACCATCTACATAATGAGGCGCGAATACTTCCCATCAGGGAGAGAAATGAGATGCTAACCAAACAGTTCCTGTTGAATACCCAGAAACCTGGGCATCCCAACAGGTATCTGATTGATGAGCCAACACCGTCTAGGGGCTTAAGGAGTCATCTCCGTAAGCATTATGAGGAAATACGGCACCTGAGAACCCAGCCGTATGAAGCCAAAAAACACAAGCAGGTCCTCAGTGAACTCCACAAACAGGCGTCGAACCTTTATGCCGGGAATTGCCCGGTAAATCCAGTAGTCAAAGAACAGTACCCAAAACTTGCGGAAGAGGAACGCACACTCCCCAGTGAAACACGAGTCACTCTAGCTCAACTTTGATCTGGATACTGTAACAGGTTAAACTCTTACCTATCCAGAATCAACCTCGACATACAAAATGTATGCCCCGCTTGAAATGTGTTCCCACATGACACCAACCATCTCTTTAATTGTAATGTGGAACTAACGCATCTAACACCTCTCTCATTATGGTCCACCCCTGTTGAAACAGCAAGTTTCCTCGGACTCCCGTTAGAGGATATTGATGACAATTTGTGATCGGCCGCACCTATTGGATGGGGCGAAGCACTGCTACAACAACAACAACAATATGCCCCAGCGGTTTAGGGGGTCAGAATATACCCGCGGTAGGTATGCCTGTTGTAAGAGGCGACTATAATACCAGATTCAATGGGCTGTGTACCGCAACCCTTTCAGGTTGCCAGCGCAATATATAGCTTCTCTAAACCCAATTGTCAACCTCACCTATCCGTGGCGAATCCTTTTTCACCAACAGACGAAGCTCTGGCGACCCCAAACTCCTCATTGAACTTGGAGTGGGGAGGGAGGGATGGCCTGAAGGCTTCATGTGGCCATATAAATCGTTCCCGAGATAGTCGGGCTAGCACCTTATTGGTGCTGTGTTACCGGAGCGTACCGGACCTGTATCCGGCAAAGGACCACCACATCGATAACACTCCCCAAATCCATCGGGGAGCAACCTTATCGCTAAAACAACAACAAGAACATGCACTGACGTATCATCCAACTTCTAAAAAGACGAAAATGGCGTTAAAAAAAGGCTAAGATCGGGGGTTTTGAAAATCGTTTGATCTTCGGTATTGAAGTGGTAATGCAGCACCATTTATGGCTTCCCCAAAACGATCGTCAAACTCACCTACGAGAAGAGAATCCTAGAGCCCCAGTGGGTTAGGGGGCTTAGAATATACGCGCGGTAGGTATGCCTGTCGTAGGAGGCAACTAAAATACCAAATTGATTCAAGGGGTTGCCCGCGCAATATATAGCTTCTCCAACCCAATGCGAATCCTGTTTCATTAACAGCCGAGGCTCTGGCGACCCCGAACTCTTGATAGATCTAGGGGTGGGAGGGCGGTATGGCCAAGAAGGGTCATACCAAATCGTTCCCAAAATGGGCGGGCTAGTACTTTTATGATGCTTGTTATCGGAACGTAACGGATCTGCACCAGCAAAGGACCATCAACATCGATAACACTTCTCATGGCCTTCGGGGAGTGTCCTTATCGCTGCAACAACAACAACAAGATAATCCTGGTAGTATTAAGTCGTTCTCGAGACTAGTAACTTGCTTGTTTACGGGACGTAACAGATCTATATCCAGCGACACACCTCAAAATCTAGGAACACTAGTATAGTAGCTTCGTCATCTGATTTTCAGTGTTTTCTGTCTGCATTTTCATGCTGCTGACAATAAGTACTAATATATTTAATGGTAATCTCCCCACAGGTGGCAAACATGGCATTTTCGATATTGAGGATTTAGTAGACGTGCTACGAAAAGAGAGTGCTGAAGATGTTTTCGTATGCTCTGTACCGAAAGAATTGAAATATATAGACTATATGGTGGTGTGTAGTGGCCGCAGTTATCGACATATGCTGGCAATAGCGGAATTCGTGCGACGCATCTGTAAAGTGAAACGCAATAAAAGCGATATTTTACCAAAGATTGAAGGTGAAAAGAGTCGACAATGGATGGCCCTAGATTTAGGTAATTATTAGGTCATTAATTGCAACAAGCATGTATGCTTTTGTTTACTTTTTTATTGCATTCATAAAGTCTAAATTTGCTATGCTGTGTAATTTATAACTATCTTTCATTAATACATACATATATTTTACCTAACATGTATTTTTAAATTTCGTTTGTTAAGGTAACATTGCTTTGCATGTCTTCTCACCGGAAGCACGAGAGGAATACGATTTAGAATCTTTATGGGCTATTGGCATCGAATATGACAAAGAAACTCAAAAGCCGCAAGATCCACTTGTTGAACTATTTGAAAAACATTCTATAGAATTAAATGACATGAAACCACTGAGCAAAGTTACTGCTGACCCTTGATGGGCTACGCTGATGATACAGATGAGTTAGTAGATTAGCTGTTGTTTTTTAATTAATAGTAGTAGATATATCTGTCAATTGTATTTAGTAATATATGTAGAATAGAACTAAAATGAAACAACTACGTATTCACCACTTTATAAAATCATTAGAAAACTTCTTATGGAAATCATATAAACTGGGGAAAACAAAATCATCTTCAATTTTATGACCATATTTTTTGATTAAGTAACTGGAGTTTTTCTCATGTATAAGTGCAGCATTCCAGCCGACATTCTTTGCTGCTAAGTAATCTGTTGTTGGACCATCCCCAATATGCAGGCATTGTTCTGGTTTTAAATCCTTCAAATCCGCCATGCGCATAGCTAAGTGGAATATTTCAGCATTCGGTTTTTCTACATTGCTATCATACGAATTTATTGTGTAATCAAAATAATGTTTAATTTTTAAATTACGCAAGAGTGTATCTAAACGTGGATCAAAATTTGCAATAACACCTAAAACGATTGGCGCCTTTTTATTATGATTTCTGCTTTCATTATTATCTATTTCATTATCGCTATGATTTGTGGCAAGTTGTTGTTGTAGGCGTAGATAATTGAGCAAATCGATGCTACCGTTGCAATGCTGCCAACAAAGACTTGTCTTATATAGTTCTAATAGATGATTAGCCAAATCGCATAATTTTTCTGCAGGTATTAATGAACCGCTGTCGGAAAAGGTGCCTGAAAATAAAAATGGATATATGTATTGTAAGTGGCGCTGTCGCTTGTTAGTCTAAAAGCTCTTACCAAAGAAAAGGTAAGATCAGCGAGATGGAAGAGAAAAAGCTTTTTCAAGTTAAATATAAGCAAGAAACTCTTAAATTTTAGGGAAATGTTACGGATATATGTAGTCCTTGCCGGACATACATCCAGTACGCTCTTCGGAACTAGCGCTTTCTCCTGTTACAAATATGAGTGTATCATGCACATATTTAGCAGGCGAGGCTCTGGCGACCCCAAGTTCTTCATGGAACTAGGGGTTGGGGAGGGCGGGATGGCCTAGCAGATTTAATGTGGTCATATTAATCGTTCCCGAGATGGTCGCGCTAGTGCCTTGGTGGTACTCTGTTGCTGGAACGTACCGGATCTATATCCAGCAACATCGGTAACACTCCCCAAGGCCTGCGGTTTATATAGTTAATACAACAACTACAACTTTCACTGTAGTCGCTTCTGAAGACGCTGCGAAACTGCCTAGTCACCTCCAATATTTCCGAAAATAATAATTATCAATTAAAAGGCGCAATATACCTCCGAGTAAAAATATTGGTGTTGCTAATCCCTGGCCTTGAACCCAGGACCTACGGTGTGGTAGGTGAGCATTCCGCTACCACACCAAGGAGGCTACCACCACACCACGGAGGCCGCCAAGGCAAAGTGTGAGATAAAACTCAGCAATTCATCCACGATAAGCATACCTGATACGTACAATCTTTGGGCGACTCCACGACAGAGGCAGCTCTGTCACGCTTTTGCCCACCGAAATTTCTACCCACAAAATTTACAAAGTAACCATTGAGGCGCCCCGCGTTCGCTCTTATCACCCCTCAACCATCAATGGAAGGTCGTCTGCAAACGCATAGTGTTTCAATAGCGAGTTACCTGCGAAAGGAGTCCATCATCGATCGATCCTTGTGGATAATCGTGAGCCTCCTTTACCTGCACAGTTTCATTCGCCACATTCGCACAATAGTTGCATGCGACTATTGGAATAAGTCGCACATGTATTTGACCAAGAATTGATACTTCAATAGCTATACCTTTGGAGAATTTGTTTTGCCGGTCGTTTACCGGTCCAATTTGATATTCACTTACCACCAATGAGCTCATGCCACCACTGTTGCCAGCCAACACGTGAATTGCGTCCGAAATTGGGATATTTTCTATTCATTAAATACCTAAAATTTGAAAACGATACAACAATACACATAAATATTTGTTAAATATCAACAAATTAATACCAATTTGACTTGAAGTTTTTGGCGAGCTCATCAGTATCACAGAAAACACCGAATAACGCGCCGATCTCGCCATATTGTTTGCCAGGACTGGAACGAAACTTAAGTAATGTATTTGTCACATCGAATGTAATTAGACGAAAGCGGCTCAAAACTGGGGTCATAGTAAACGCATGCACCAGGTGTATATTTGTAACTTTTTTCTTTGAAATAAAATGCTGTTATTAATTTTCTTATTTTAAATTTTTATAATCGGTAACAAAGTTCAGTAATAGGTTAATATTTTGATATTATTTACTCAAAGTTCTCTATTGAACTACTTCGGCAATTGGTGTCCATTTATTTTGTAACTAAACAAAACCAAAAGAAAAAAAAAAAACAACCAAACAGTTTTTAATGAATTTGAATGCCTTATCAATAAATATGAAAAAATGCGGCTCTCCGCTCATTTCAATCTTAGTGGCTTATCTCTTATGTTGTTGTTGGTCTAAATCATGTTGAGTAAATTTAGAGAAAAGTAGCAATGGAAAAAATGGAGTGTTTATTCAAGATGATTAACATGTATACATTTGACCTTTGATCTCTTACAACTTTAATGTGCATGCACAGTTTCGTTGAGATATTGGAAGTGAGTTGTGCGATCGTCCCCAATAAACAATGTAAGTTCGGGTGTAACCAAATATTATATACTCAGCGTGAGCGTCAATTGTACATTTCATTTCAGATAAATTACTTTTCTACATAACACGTGGCATCGCCCGTTTAAAAAAAAATGTCTCCCCATTTCCTCTTACAATAAAATTTGATAAGTGAAGTATCATTGATTCAAAACTATTTTTTGCTAAGTTATAGCTTATTATTCTAGTCTACGACCCTTTTAAACCTTTTAAACTTGTTTTATATCTAAGTTGCCGTGGTCTTTAACCGATCCTGTCCATTTTTACTAGAAATATTTTCTGCTATAAGGAAAATATGTGTACACAATTTCATTACGATACGTTAATTTTTCTTCGAGTTATGGCTCCCGAAACATAGAAAATTGCTTAGTCATAAAAGGGGCGGTGCCACACCCATTTTCAAAAATTTTAGTGTTTTCCAATTTAATGTTATAATTCAATTTAGAAAGTGAAATTCTATTGACACAAAGCTCTTTTTCGCTAAGATATAGCTTATTATTTTCGTTTACGACCCTTTTAAAAATCTTTTATATAAAAGTGGGCGTGGTCCTTAACCGATTTCGTTAATTTTTCTTCAAAGCTTTCCTTATAGTAAAGGCAACCTCTCTGCCGAATTTTGTTACGATATGTTTAACGATTTTCGATTTATGATTAATAATATTTGTAAAATTGATTTTATCACAAGTGGGCGGTGCCACGCCCATTTAAAAATTTTTTTATCAAGAGTCTCAATATGAGTCCACATGTCAAATTTCAACATTCCAGGTGTATTATTTACTAAATAATCCGTTTTTTTGTGTTTTCCAAAATGTTATATATATAATAAAAAGTAAGCGTGGTTATCATCAGATTTCGCTCATTTTCCATACCAATCTATTCTGGGTCCAGATAAGCTCGTGTACCAAATTTGGTGAAGATATCTCAATATTTCCTCAAGTTATCAAGTATCGGCGGCCGCCGTGGTGTGATGGTAGCGTACTCCGCCTACCACACCAAAGATCCTGGGTTCACGCCCCAGAAAAAGCAACATCAAACACTTTAGAAACAAGTTTTTTCAATTAGAAGAAAATTTTTCTAAGCAGGGTCGCCCCTCGACAGTGCTTGGCAAGCACTCCGAGTGTATTTCTGCCATGAAAAGCTCTCAGTGAAAACTCATCTGCCTAGTAGATGCCGTTCGGAGTCGGCATAAAACAAGTAGCTCCCATCCCGCCAATTTGTAGGAAAAAAAAATAGGAGCACGCCGCAAATTGGAAGAGAAGCTCGGCCTTGAGATCTCTTCGGAGGCTATCGCGCCTTACATTTATTTTATTTTGATCTTGTTAACGGACAGACGGACGGACGGGCAGACGGACGGACATGGCTCAATCAAATTTTGTTTCGATACTGATGATTTTGATATATGGTAGTAGTCTATATCTGTATCGATTCCTTTATACCTGTACAACCAACCGTTATCCAATCAAAGTTAATATACTCTGTGCAAAGCACGCTGAGTATAAAAAGTTCTAAAGGATTTGAGAAAATATTAATTCTCGGTTTGATTTGCAGTGTTTTTGTTGATTATTTTTGCGGGTATAGTTTTTACAAAGGTGGCTGCCGGGTTCAACTCCCGGGTAAAGTAACATCAAATTTTAGAATAAACTTTTTCTAAGCGGGCTCGCCCCTCGGTAGTGATTTGCAATCACCTAGTGTATCTCTGTCATGTAATGGTTCCCATCGGAAATTCATCTGCTTTGCTGATGCCGTTCGAAGCTGGCATATATAAATAAAATAAATGTAAGGCGCGATAACCTCCGAAGAGATCTAAGGCCGAGCTTCTCTTCCAATTTGCGTCGTACTCCTCTTGCTTTTCCCTACAAATTGGCCGGACGGGACCTACATGTTTTATGCCGTCTCCGAACGGCATCTGCAAGCCAGATGAGTTTTCACTGAGAGCTTTTCATGGGAAATACACCCGGAGCGCTTGCCAAACACTGCCGAGGGGCGACCCCACTTAGAAAAACTTTCTTCTAATTGAAAATCCTTATTTCTAAAATTTTAATGTTGCTTTGCCCGAGGTGTGAACCCAGGGCATACGGTGTGGTAGGCGGAGCACGCTACCATCACACCACGGTGGCCGCCAAGCCGGCATAAAGCATGCAGGTAATTGTATGTAGGAAAATTAGAAAGTGCACGAAATTGAAAAAGAAGCTCGACTCAAAATCTTTTCGGAAAACACCGATAATCATTCCTGCAACCGTTTTGTTCAGCATTCTGTTTCATCCTCTCAAATACCACACATTTTTCTAATTTGGTTCCTAACTGCGTTTCCTTCTCATATATCCTCGCGTAGTTAGCAGTGCTTTACTTTAAAGGTTCTCACCACAGTGATACTGCGGTTTTACCTTTCCCAAGTGTCTTCCATCTGAACACCTATTTACTTTTCCTCAATGTCTTCCATCTGGACAACTATACGACTTTTTGATAATATTTGAAACTCTGGCTTGGGGATCAACAAGCAGTGTGGGATTGAGCCTAGTATACTATGGCCATTCTGCTCATCTCTATTATAATTGTCCATTGGTTAATCTAAAGTCTTTTGAACATACGGGCCAAAACGAGATTTAGATGAGTTTAAGCGAAGCAAACAGTGGAAATGTATTTAAATTTGACGCACTTATCTGTCGAAAGTCAAAGGGCATTAATGTAAATCGCAACAACTCTATAGGTTCTTTGAAAGATGCCGTTAGAGGTTGTTGTAAAATTAAAGTTCCTTTCATCCAAAAACATTTAGGTCCCGTCCAACCAATTTGAAGGAAAATTTAAAAGCACGACCTAAAATCTCGTCAGTGGTTATCGCGCCTTGCATTTATTATTATTTATTTTTATTTTTACTGTCCAAATTGCTACCAATTCTTCTTAATTAATGTGCACTCTTTCATGCTGCTTTATCTACCGTCGCAAGAATTAGCTTCTCTTTTAATGAGTTTTAGTTTGCTTGTGACAAATTTATCTACATTATCTTTTGACAGAAGCAGAATCAGCTGAAAGAGTAAGTGTATACGCACACACAATAGAAGGTCTCTTTATCTAGATTGGAATATATCGCTGAACTGCCTAAAATTGTGCTATGATTTTTTCTTTCGTCAGTTAAGGCCCGGTTTTTCAGTACAAGTTGAACTGAGTTTGTCATTTAAACTACGCTTAAACTTATTCTGCAGTTTTTCAGTCTTTTTTAACTGAAGTTCAAGCTGAGCTTAAGCGGCCGATCTGGCAGGGTTAAACTCTAGTTAACCTATCAGTTATTAGCGTTCGTTCGAAATGGCGTCGAATATACCCAACAATCATTTGGGCTTAAGTACCATTAGAGCTCATGTTGATAACTAGGCATACTTCTAAAATCCCAAGAGTTGTTTCGAAACAGTGGCCCAACTCGAGAATCATAGTGGGGAGGGAATTTTTTTAAAGCAAAAATGCTATTCCTTGAGTTGAAAAAATTAATTAACAACTTGTGGTTCTCTAACTGGACTCAACAGTATTTTCACGAAAATAAAGTTTATATAATTTAAAAAATAAATAAATGTGAGGCGCTATAAACTGCGAGGAGATTTAAGGCCGAGCTTCTCTTCCTATTTGCGTCGTGCTCCTTTTTAATTTTCCTACCAATTGGCGGTACGGGTTTTATTCCGAACGGCTACTGCAAGACATATGAGTTTTCACTGAGAGCTTTAGATGGCAGAAATACACTCGGAGTGCTTTCCAAACACTGCCGAGGAGCGACCGTGCTTAGAAAACTTTCTACTAATTGAAAAACCTTGTTTCTAAAATTTTGATGCTGCTTTGCCCGGGGCGTGAACCCAGGATCTTCGGTGTGCCTATATAATTTATTTTTGATTAATTACGCTTCATTACTGCTATCATTCAGGTATTTATTTCTCACAATAAACAGCTGTTGGTTTTGGTGGTACCATCTTGGAGATTTTTTTCAATTCCACCTCAACTCGATATGCAATGTACGATGTCAACTGGAGAAACGTGTTGAATATTCATTTGAGAACTGTACATTTCTCAAGATTTCTCGAAATTAGGATAATAATTGGAAAATATTAATGACGTTGGATATCAACGCAAGAACTTTCTGGTTTAAGAATAATAAACTAATAGCTGTGTTTTTTTACATCTATATACGTTTACGCTTAAACTTTATATGGACTGCTAAGCGACAAACTTTAAATACACCTCTGAAATTGCTGCGTATAAAATTTGTACCACCAAAGCCTCTTTAAATATAAGATGGTGCATTTTAGAGTTCTAAAACTTTGTGGAAATTGTAGTACGGCTGTATGAGGAATTCACCATCCCTTTTGCTATGCTGTCCGCCTCAACATAGCTGATTTTTTAAGGCTGTCTAACTCTGTAATTTATTTTGCCTTTGCAAAAATTACCTATTTGAAAATAAGCTGGCTGAAAAATATTGGCATAACAGCTTAAGTTAAATCAACAATTGAAAATCTCAGCCAAGCGATTTGTAAAAAAGCTAATTTGTCTATTTGTTTCTTATTTGCTCGATATAGGGTGTGTTCGAGCTGCAGCAGTGTTACTTTTTATGACAGAGCATAACGTTCTTTAGCAAAATTTGAGCAGATGTGGGAAGTTCGCTCGTTCGTTGAACGAAATGTTGACAATCTATTGATCATCACTAGGAAATTAGCTACATACAATTAACTGAGCAGCACATTAGCAATACTACTGTTATTATTTGGCTGCTCGAACACACCCATATTAATTGTGCATTAAATCTAAAATATAAAACTCAAAAATGACTCCGGTTGTTATGTCCGCAGCATTTATTTGGTTCAAAAACACAACCAATAATAGCCAAAGCTATAATAATTTACATGGGGCATCAATTTTTTCTCTGATTTAAAAGCTGAACTACCAGCGCTGCCGTCATCAGCTCAGCGTCATCATTGCCAGTAGCGCCAATAACACCAAACTCGTGCCTGACACACAAAAATCATTTCACTCAATAGCGCAAGTAAAATGTACTACGCACTCACTACCGAGCAGCGTCAAAAATTCGCTTGGGGTCATTGCGTCAATGAGCTGGCGCCATGCAATCACTAAAATTGCGCGAATGCCCAGGCTTGTGACTTTTTAATCCAGATAGTGAAAACGAAGCAGGGGCAAAATGTATTGTGAATTCCTGATGCAACCGTCCCACTTTGTGGAAGATGAACGACTCTACAATGCTCCCTCTTATTAATCTACACACTTTGGTTATACAGCCTTAAAAAATCAGGCGTACAACATAGCAAAAGGTATGGTGAATTCCTATTACAGCCGTCCTACAATTTCCACAAAGTTTTAGAACTCTACAATGCACCATCTTATAATTAAAGAGTCTTTGGTTATACACAGACATACAACAAAGGTTGTATCTCCGCTTTTAGGTACACCCTGTGCTGTAGCTAGTTGTTTAACCACTGCCGCTAGATGGGTCTCCTAAGCACAGGGACGGAAAATAATAATTATTTTTTTTTCGGAGTCGAAAAAGTCCTGGTCAATAAATTATCCTAGGTGAAAATGTTTGAGCCCCCAGGTATCCCTATAGCAATATCATGTCGAATCATGCATCCTTTTTATTTTTCGAACTTTTTCCATAAAAGTCCACATATAAAAGTAAAATCTGTATTTTTATTTTTTTAGTCCGATAAAACTAGTTAAACTCGGACTTTTAAAAATAAAAGTCCGGAAATAAAAGTTAAATCCGGACTTTTATTTTTTAAGGCCAAAATAAAAGTCCGGCTTGATAACAAAGAAACGGCTTATCCGAATTAAAAAAAATTGCAACACAAAAAGCAAACCCCAAAGGCGGCCTTAAACTGTGACCGAAAACTGCTAAGTAGTTTAACTGGAGTTAAAATTTGACTAGAGTTTAAGCAAACTTAGTTTAAGCTTAGCTTAAGCAACTTCCGAAAAACCGAGCTTTAGAGCAGTAAATATAAAATAAGTGTCAGCCCCTTTTTTTTGCTAATTTCTATAATTTTAATGCTATAAATTGAGAAAAAAAAATCTACCAATTCCATGAAATTTGGTAAGGGAATCGTCATTTTAACAATAACTGCTGTGAAAATGGGTGCGACCTCGGATGGAAGCCACGCCAACTTTTTAATTCTAAAACAAAGATATTTACACACCAAATTTGTGTACATGAGCTTATCACAACTCACAACATATTAATACTAAAAATGTGCGAAATCAGATTATAACCACGCCCAATTTTTCGATATCAAAAATTTTGAAAAATGGAAAAATTACAAAATCGACTGCCGCTTCGAAAACGCCACATCTCAGAATATTTTTGAACAAATACTGAAATAAGGCGCTCTTCAACATAATTCGTTCTCCCCTCTCGTTCGGTCTACCCTTACTCATCCTCTTTTTCCTCTTCTTAAATTCCCCCTATATTTCCCTATATTTTTTTTTGTTATCCCTAAACTTCCCATTTCTCTTCTGCTCCTCCCTTTCACTTTTCCTTTCCTTATTCCATCCTTGTTTTGTTCGCCTAGTATTGCGGCCACCTTTTGTTGTTGTTGTTGTTTTTGTAGCGATATGATGGTTATCGATGTGATGGTCCTTTGACGGATACAGATCCAATACGCTCCGGTAACACAGCACCATTAAGGTGCTAGCCCAACCATCTTGGGAACGATTTATATGGCCACATTAAACCTTCAGGCCATCCCTCGCTACGCACCCCCAAGTTCCATGAGGAGATTGGGGTCGCCAGAGTCTCGTCTGTTAGAGAAACGGGATTCGGCGCTCGAAATAGAGGTTGACAATTGGGTTGGAGAAGCTATATATTGCGCTACACAACCCCTTGAATCCCTTTCCGGCCACCTCGTTTTCCTCTCTTTCGCTTCCACTTCCACATTTTTCCTTTTACCTCATTATCTTTCTTTTTGGTTCCTCTTTCACTTCTTTATCTTTTTCCATTTTAAATCCCTTCCTTTCCTCTCTGTTTGCGTTTCCCCTTTCACCCTTTTAATTTTAGCAGTCCACTCTCTTCCTGCATTCCATCGCCCAACGTCTGGTGCAAAGGTTCGTAGATATTGATCAAGATTTGGACCTCAGTAATATGAGTGTATACAAAATAACGACAAGCTGGTAAATGACTACCGAGAATGAGTGAGCTGGGATCGTGGAAGAGGGTGGGAAAGTGTGAAGGTGAGGGCAAACTTAATTGCAGACAAATCAATGTTTGGACATGGCAACGGCTGACGCGTCTGCCTGAAACTCGAGTTAGCAACGCACATCACATTAAGTAATTCATATTTTGTCGTTCTTACATAAATTAAGCTCCCAACAAGTTCAAAATGACACCAACAATTTGTACAAAATTCAAATGCAACAGTTTTGTTTATGTGGGCAGTTACTTTATTTGAAAATTTCTACTTGCAATGCGTACATACCTACTAACCCATAACTTTGGAATACCTACAAGCAGACATACATACATACAAACTAATAAAGGCATGCAAGTAAAAATAAATATTTCGGCGTTTCTTATGGCTCAATCCACATATGAATACGTGCCAGTTTTATTAATGATCGTGGGAAGGGAATGTGCGCGATGACGACTCGCAGAAGTGGACTTCTTAAGCACGTTGAATAAATGCACAAAACACCTATGCACGTAGCATACAGGTATACGCATTAGGGTAGTTCGTTGTTATTTGGATACTGATTTGCAAAAAAGCACACTGAAGATTGCGTAAAGCACAAACGCGTTGGTTTCCAAACCGAAGTTGACAGGGGATGACAGAAAGTCGTTTCACAATAACTCAACATAATAAGAGTTACTTCAGATTAGCATTAATTATCTTAATTGGAAGCTGAAAAGCCAAATGGCAACATACAACTTTCTGAGATTGTCGCCTTTGAAATCATTGAAGTTCTGATCTGCCTCTTAGTTTTTCAGTACAGCATTACAATAATACGATCCCCTCTGTCACTTCATATGAGCCTAAAACCGAACGGTATAGCATATTATATAATGCAGAAGCGCGGCAAACATAGAATAAACTGACTAAAACTGAGGAAGCATCAGCTGAAGGCCCAACAGCTAATGGCAATTCACTGAAGTGCCAAGTAAACCTTAAAATTTTTTGCGACGTCACAATGGCCGGCATATAGAAAAATCTCTTTCATCTAGAAGGGCCCGCTGCCTTTATAACCAGGTGGCCCCCATACCTTAGATCTTCTTCGACCGGCCCGTTAGAGAGTGAGGAGGAATATCTGTGCTTTAAAAGCGCACCGCCCATCCCAGTCATTGTATTGGCCTACCAACTAAAAGCTAGTGCAATGCCGATTTAAGGCCGACATTTACGCTTTCTGGTCGACACCTGTAGCGCGCAATTCGTGGGAGGGGATGATGCTCGACAAGAAATCCCATACCCTTGGTATACCGGTGAAAGTGGCCATATGTAGACACCCCTGCTATCTAGCTGTGCGTGTAGGGGTACTGTCATGACAGGAGTCCCTTTAAGGCTAGTTTTCTTTATGAATTCACGACATCTCAGCTCTGGCTACGGTCTTTAGGGTGCACTTCCCCCATTCCTTGAATCGGTCTTCGGAATCCCGGATTGTACAACCCCAACTTCCATTAGCACCTTCTATAAAATATGCAGATATTGGAGGAGAGGGAGCTCCTGCTAGGGAGCTAACACTAACCCGAGTCCTTTCAATTCGCTTTTTAGAGGGCCACTCGCTACGCCACTCAACTGGTACTGCCGCTATCATATTACCGTCTAATTGCCGTCGGCCCGATCATTTTAGCTGTTAACTTGGCCATCTCGGTAGTTCGGCCACTCCAGTCAACCATTTGCCAATTGTTGCCAACTACCAAAACACTATGGACTCATTCCGGTTGTGTGAGATCCTCACAGATCGACCAGTTCAACCTAACCAACTACCGATCTCCACCACCACCACCCTCAACTGCTCCATTCGTAACATACCGACAAGCTCTCGCATTTCCATTCTCTTGGCACGATAAGCTGTTGTCTTCCCAAAACTTCATTCAATCTCAGCACATAAATTATTTGTTTTTGTTTAATGGAGGTGTCTGGGCCCTCCATTTAACCCTGTATTGACTAAATGCTGCCGCAGCCCGCGATAAAAGCCACGTTATAGTTGAAGTGATAGCTGTGCGAAATAACTCAGCACAAGCTCGTTCACCTCGGCTTATATGGTCTTTATATTGTATTTCATCCTTAAGGTTTTCCGCTTTTTGCTCTTTAAACACAATCCTTCAAATTGTCTTTGTTTTTCGGTTTCACCCTAATGAGCATACCTGTGCCATTATGAATGCATAGTCATTGACAATATTGCCTGCTGTACACACCTCAAAACTCGACAACAGTAACATTGATATACTGAAAAGTTCCACGTTTATGCGAAAAAATGCTTTCTGGAAACCTCCAACCAAAGCCAAGTGCATTCCACAGACACAAAACAAAAAAAGCGCCGAATTGTGATGTTGTGAACTGAAAAAAAAAAAAATACAACAAGACGGTACTGTGATTTACAAAACCGCAACAACATCTACTGACATTTATGTATATGGACGTGTAAATATGTACAAGTGTACATACTCACCTAAATATGTATATATTACCAGCATTCCTTACTAAAGTTGAGAAAACTTCATTCACTAGATGTGCTAGTAAAGAGGATTCCTATAGAAAGTTGATGAGGTGCAGGCGCTGAGAAAGTTGTTGTTGTTTTTGTTGTAGCGATTAGGTTTCTCCCCGATGGCTTTGGGGAGTGTTATCGATGCGATGGTCCTTTGCCGGATACAGATCCGGTACGCTCCGGTAACACAGCACCATTAAGGTGCTAGCCCGACCATCTCGGGAACGATTTATGTGTCCACGTTAAACCTTCAGGCCATTCCCTCCCTCCCCACCCCCAAGTTCCATGAGGAGCTTGGGGTCGCCAGAGCCTCGTCTGTTAGTGAAACAGGATTCGCCGCTCGAAGGTGAGGTTGACAATTTGGTTTGGAGAAGCTATATATTGCGCTGGCAATCTGAAGGGTTGCGCTACACAGCCCCTTGAATCTGGTATTGTAGTCGCCTCTTACGACAGGCATACCTACCGCGGGTATATTCTGGGTGCAAGTTTTTGTCACGAGTCTTAATATTTTGTGTTAGTAAATGAAAGTAAACATTTATGAAAGGTTAGAAACCTGATACTGAGGTAGATTTACGCTTTTTTCCTAAACCTGTTTATCACAAAGAGATATTAACGTAATTGCAGCGACATACTTAGCAAAAAGTTGGGAACAAAATTTTTCATAGGGGCTGTCTTTATGGCGGCCGCCCTGGTGTGGTGGTAGCGTGCTCTGCCTACTACATCGAAGGTCAAGTCCCGGGGAAAAAGCAACATCAAAAATGTGTAAAAAGTGTATTCAATTGGAAAAAAGGGTTGCTAAGCATGGTCGCCTCTAGGCAGTGGTGCAGAAAGATGAAAAAAACTAGAGAAGGAGGAGCTAGATAGAGAAAAAGAAAGAGTGGGGTAGAAAGATGTAGAAAGAGAATAGTAGTAAGAGAGAAAGAGAGGTAGTGGGAGGTGGTAAGCGAGAGGGACAGTGAAAGATAAAGCAAGAAAGTTGGAGTGAGAGGTAGTGAGTGGTAGCCAGAGTAAGATATCCTCAGTGAGTTTAAGACTTGATTGTCATAGTAAACACTGAATTCACATCGACAGATTTCCTCACTTATTCCAAAAATCTCTTCGCTAAACATGCGTGGAAACAAATTGGTAACAATCTGCCCTTCTCAGGATCAAGTTAAAACTATGAAGAATGGGTTGAAATCGCGCTTCGAAGCTTAATGAACAAGCCGGATGCAACAACTCTGATCGCAAAGGATCCACAGCTCATATCATTTAGCCAAAAGCATTGTCTCTAGGAAACGTTCAACTCATTCCAATCAGATGCTTGAGTTCTCTATGAATCTCAAAATCAGTGTCTTGCAGGGAGTTGGTACATACTTAGTTACTTAGCTAAAGGACACAGGGATCATTGTGCATCCTTGTAAAACCAAAAGTGTAGATGAATGCGCTCATCTAGATGCGCCGTTTGGGTAGTACGAGATGTTGCTAAAGGAGCCAAAACAAAGTTATCGGGTGCCAGTACAAAGCTGACGGAGCTAAGGCGAAACCAATGCAATTAGAAGCATAAAAATAAAATAAAACAAATGTATGGCGCGATAACCTCCAAAGATCAACGCCTCTAACACCCCTCTCATTATGGTCCACCCCTGTTAAAACAGCAAGTTTCCTTGGCCTCCCGTTAGAGGATATTGATGGCAATTTGTGATCGGTCGAAACTATTGGATGAGGCGAATCACTTTTTTTGAGTACTGGATTCACCGGGAAATTCCTGGCATAAAGGTCCGGTGCCTGTTTGTGGAGCTCACTGAGGACCTGCTTGTGTTTTTTGACTTCATACGGCTGAGTTCTCAGGTGCCGTATTTCCTCATAATGCTTACGGAGATGACTTCTTAAGTCCCTGGACGGTGTTGGCTCATCAATCAGATGTCTGTTGGGATGCCCAGGTTTCTGAGTATTCAACAGAAACTTTTTGGTTAGCATCTCATTTCTCTCCCTGATGGGGAGTATTCTCGCCTCATTATGTAGATGGTGTTCTGGGGACATAAGAAGACAGTCCGTGGCGGTTCTGAGAGCAGTATTTTGGCAGGCCTTTAGCTTCTTACAGTGAGTAGTTTTTAGGCTTGGCGACCATATAGGAGACGCGTAGCATGCAATCGGATGGCTGCTTCGTAAGTAGTAATGAGCGTTTCTTTGTCTTTTCCACAAGTACTGCCAGCAAGAGATTTAAGGATTTTATTACGGCTCTGGATTTTCGGTACAATTGTGGCTGCATGCTTACCGAAATGTAGATCCTGATCAAACGTCACACCCAAGATTTTTGGGTGTAGGAGAGTCGGTAGCGTAGTTCCATCGACGTGGATGTTCAAAATGGTCGACATTTGGGACGTCCATGTTGTAAATAAGGTCGCGGAGGATTTTGTCGGTGATAATGCCATGTTTCGCGTGGCGAAAAAACTGGAGAGATCAGGGAGGTGGCCGTTTATTCTGTTGCAAAGCTCATCGATCTGTGGGCCTTGGCCTGTGGCCATTATTGTGCAGTCATTGGCGTTGGTGGCGAATGTAGCTTTGATGTGTAGAAGTTAAACAAAAGTGGGGATAGGACACCACCCCGTGGCGCACCTTGTTTAATTCATCTTGGTTTTGATGTTTCGTGTCTGAATTGCACCGATGCCTGACGACCGCCCAGATAATTTGCGGTCCACCTTTTAAGACATGGGGGAAGGGTAGATCCTTCCAGGTCTTGCAGTAACGTGCCATGGTTGACCGTATCAAAGGCTTTTGTAGTGGCTGCAGAGCACGAGTATCGCATGTACATATGTACAAATGTAAGTATGCATTTCTGTACTCCGCACGTGTAAATAAATTACTCACAATCATATACATACATATACATATTTACAAACACACAAACATGTATCTACAATTCATAAAAACGCGCTGTGGTATGTGCCACTATTTTTTTTTCTTCTCCCACTTTTCATTCTCCATCTCGATTTTTTTTGTGATGTTACTGGAGTTGAGTTGCTTACTTCCATACAAACACATATGTAGATTCATGCATATTTGCTTGTTGCAGTGACGGCGCTTTCCGTTCATTCTTTATATATTCATACCTACAAACAAATAAGTATTTGCATTGTTCTGTTTCTCTGTTCTTTCTGTTACAAATTTTGTCTGCATTCGTTTGGTTGTTGTTGTCATGGTTGCCGTTTACAATTTTTTTCGCCAAATTCGTTTCATTTTTCTTAGCCTATGCAACTATTTTTTTTTTAATTTATCACAATTTAGAAAAAAATTCTCGAATTTGATATAAAGTCGTCGGATTTAGACTGCTTTAAATTGTTTTGATGGAATCTTAACTGATTTGCTATAAGATATAAACAATCATAATACCATGTATTATATAATAACGAAGCTAGTTGATTCCGCTTTGTTGCATGAAATAGATAAACTGAATATACTCAACTTTTTTTCACTGGCTTGATTCATTTTTATGAAATAAACCAATACAATCGCATATTGAGACCCATGTGGTATTTGATTGATTTACTAGGATGTGATCATAATAAGACATCAAGTATGTCGTCATACATTATTATCGAATGAGACTAGCTGAGATTTGTCCAAAGTACATAAAGAACTTAAAGAGTAAACTCAAATCATAAATTTTATTTGGTCTGATATGATGTTATATATGTATAATTGATATATGTTCAACAATGATATTTTTAGATTAGATCTCATACCAAAAGACGTAGCAGTGCTTCGCCCCAAACGATGAGCTCGATCACTCACAAAGTGTCATCGATATCCTCTAACGGAAGTTGTCCTTCTTGGTCTGTGACGATTTATCTTAGTTTAACTGCGTATTGTAATATGTGATCTGCAATACAAAATATAGCACCAAGTCATATCTTACATGTCATTAATTAATGTGATACTCTGTATAACGATGTGGTTTCACTTGTCATCCGATATGGTATAATATCATCAGTATAGGAACTTTATGTTTACATCTCATAATTTTTTACGATATCATATGATTTGACTTCACTTGTGTTAGATCACAACATTCACACCATGCCATATGAGATCAAACGGAGCAGTCACGCAAGCAAAGAGCATACATAACAAGAGACGTCAGTTCGTATGTTTGATATCAAACACTCGCTACAAGAGAGATTGTGGTTTCTGACAGTTGCTTCCCACTTTTGATTTTAATTTTTGCCGCATGCTTTGAGTGAGAATTGACTCTGCTGTAATTTTCTTCACTCGAGTTATTTGTGCATTCTCTCTTCTTATAAAAGTGCCATCTTTAGTTTTCGAATATTTTGGTCATGGCTGCCACTTTGGACCATTTGGACCAAAAATGTTCTTTTTCTTCAATTTTGGTCCTTTTTAGGCAGTACTTTTCTTTCTTTTTCACTCAGGTAAAAATTCACAAAATTTCCCAATAAATAAAAAATCTAATTTCGAAAATCAAAAAGTTGAGAGCATTGTAAAAAGAGAGAGAGAAGTTGACAATTAGAATGCACTCAACTTTAATTCAAAGGATAACTATTTTTCGCCGTGATTTTGCGAACAGCTATAAAAAGAAATGTCAGTAACCACAATCTAAATCAGCGAGTAGTTTGGGTTCGAAGCAAATATGTTAAGTGATGTCTCTTGTTGATTTATGCTGTTCTTGTTTTTTGTTGTAGCAGGGCTTCGCCCCAACTAACAGACGCGACCGATCACAAACTGTCATCAATATCCTCTAACGGGAGTCCAAGGAAACTTGCTGTTTCAACAGGGGTGGACCATAGGGAAAGGGGTGTTAGAGGCGTTGGTTCCACATTACAATTAAAGAGATGGTTGGTGTCATGGGGACACATTGCAAGCG